>NC_091437.1:53487714-53741989 GCF_964237555.1 Oryctolagus cuniculus | reverse complement strand
CATCCTTACAGGGAATGTTTTTCCTGAAAAAACTCTACTTGTGAGTACACGAAGTCTCTCTTCCTTTGGTCACACAGAGATATGGGTTTTATGCTTTCAAGGGCACAATCAAAAGTGTCAACTGCCAGCTTCTTAAGAGGCAGGTCCATTGTTGTCTCAAAAACCAGCAGCTGTTGAAATTCATCCAGACTCGTGTTTCAGAGAAATCCTTTTCAGAGTTGGAGAGAGGAGGCTTGCACTCTGAGAAATGGTTCCATGTTGGAGTTGGGAACCGACACATCCCTCTCACCATCCTTCTAAGCAAAGCTTGGAAACTGCTGGCCTGTGGGTATCCCCAGAAGGGATTAGAGAGGCTGTAGTGTTGCCTGAATGGTGTTTTACATTTGAATTAATTGCCGGTGTTTAAAAATCATTAGATTTCACTGCTTCTCTTCAAAAATCTGCCAACTCTCGACCTGAGTCCCCACATGGCGACCATCTGTTGGAGCTGAGTAGGAGTTGCTCTTATTTACAGAGGCAGGTGCCATCCAGTATCCCATCCACATGACTCCTGAGTGCTTACTCTTCTCTGAGGCTACTCAGCGCTAACATACCTAAGGCATTGTACATCTGGGTCACTTTGTCCATTTACTACTTTACCTGGACAGTTAAATATTTAACAGTAGGTATGACTTGGGCATTATCCAATCAGAACCTAAACAGGCCCTTCTTTTACTGAGAGAAAACTTCCTGTTCTGTGAATTAAATGCTTTCATTATGACACTGCATGCACAATACTAAAAGGCATCCAGGAAATAACCCAGGACCCTTGAGGTAGCTTGGAGGAACCTGAACTATTAGAGAGAGCAGCTACTTCCCAAGTGATGTGGAAGTGGCTGTACTTGGTGTTGCATATCAATCATTAGGCACTTCAGCTGCGTGTCTAGCTCTGAAGTTAGGTTCTCTTTCTCACACAGATATAAATGGATCAAGTCAAGGGTACCCACTCCCAAGCTGAAATGATTTCCAAACCCTTCTGCATTAAGTTTTCGCTATTATACAACTTCATGCTAGATTTTTAAAGAAGCAATTTCCCAGAGAAAAGGCTAAATGGTATATGAATGACTTCAAATAGAATTGGTTCTATCAATAGGGAAAAGCATGCTCATTGATAGAGAATACAAAGCAACACAGGCTTTCCATCTTCCATTTGGGTGCCCCCCAGCCTTTACTTTATGAATTGCTATACTTGATTATATTTTAATTTAAAATATTAGACACCTCTCTGTACATTATGACAGCAATCTCAGAGACTTCTAAGAAGATGTGTATAGGGTGTATATAAGGATTTGTCAGCTTCAGCACTATTGCTATTTTAGACCAGATTATTTGCTGGAGGGGCACAGGGGCTGTTCTTCACATTTTACCATAATTGCAGGATCCCCAGTCTCTGCCTCAGAGACGCCAGCATTCATCCCTAAGTTGTAACAAAAAATGGCCCAGTTTCTCATGGAAGGCAAACAACTCTCAATTGAAAGCCACTGGTGATACCTCGAAAAAATAATGGAAAATGGGAATAAAAGACAAGTCCATCTTGTGCAAAACATTTCAGAATTCAAGCAGAGGAGAAATATTCAGAGTTCATGGATGGTGCATATGATGAAAAAACTATGCAGGGATTTCAAACATCTTTGGAAAGATTTATTTATTTATTTGAAAGGCCAGAGTTACAGAGAATGAAGGAGACACAGGGAGAAAGAGAGATATTCCTTTGCTTGGTTCACTGCTGAAATGGTCTCAATGGCCAGGTCTGGGACAACCCAAAACCACGAGCCCAGAACTCCATCTAGGTCTCCCATGTGGAAGGCAGCAGACTTAGCACCAGGAAAATCTGCTGGATTCTGGTCATTAGTAGGGAGCTTGATCAGAAGCAGAACAGCTGAAACTTGAACCAGCACCTATTTGGGATTCTAGCATCACAAGGGATAGCCGAACCTGCTGCACCAAAACATCAACTCCTCAAACATTTTTTGTACTAAAAGGGACTTATCTTTCAATTCCATTTTTTCATTAGCTTGGTGCCCTTGGATATGTATGCCACAACTTAAAAAGTCATATGGCCAATATTCTGTTTATAGCCAAAGTACAACATCAGTACAACAAAGGACATTAGAAACATAACAATGGCTTACTTTTATACTACTGTTACTAAAATGTATGTTTGATGATATCATGTCACCTTTTAACTACCTTTCTATTTTGGAAATATTTGAAAAGGATAGTTTTATACAGACATTTGATGTCTCCAAACATTTTTGACACAGTAAAAAGCATTAATAGTTGTTTCATGTTCTCCAATCTAATTAAAATCCTAACATACATATCATAGATCATTGGGGATGATTTCAAGGTTTTTGCCTTCATGGTACTTACTGTGACTGATTTTGAAAACACACATGTGCTTAATTACTAATTCACTGGCAAATATCAGACTACAAAGAAGAATTGGATTTACAGAAGTTTTCTCCACAGCCAAAGATTGTATTGAGATTTGATTCTTAAGAATGTCTTTGATTTCTTCAGATCTAAGGATTTTGTGTGTTATTTGCAGAGAAAGCATATTAATAGTTTTTCTTACTCCCCGTTCAGGGTATTTTCCACAACATTACAATAAAGTACTGCTCAAATAATTGACGAAGAACATGACCGTATCATTAAAATGCCTTTGAAACCAGCAAAATGATTAAATTAAGTCCAGCGTTGTTTTAATTCTTAATAATAGCAGCATTCACCTGCTTAGAGCTTCTGTCCCTCATCGCCTGCCTTTAGTAAGCCCTGTAGAATCTGCCTTAGAAATGATCTTGAGATTCCTTCCTCTTCCACTCCTCTCCTTCAGGGCTTGTGTGGAACCTTGTTTTCTCAACCTTCACTTATTGCAACGACCTGCAATTAGAGTCCAACCTCCCTGACTTGGGCACTCTTTGATGCCACAATCACTGAGTGCAACACTGAAATCTGATTTTATGGCTTTATCTAAAAACCCCTTATTTGCTCTCCACTGCTGACAAGACCAAGGCAAAATTCTACATGATACACACTTACGTACACACATACAGGCATGGAATTCCAGGGGGTCTCCAAATCTCTTTCCACCCTCAGATTGGCCTTTATGTGCTACTGTGGCCTGTGGCATGGTATTAAGTGGTCTTGAAATCACTGACTGGAACATCTGTCTCTCCCTCTGGAAGGAGGAGACCTGGGCTGGACCACTGTTTAGCATGTATATCTTTCACTTGGGAAAGGATCCATCACACCAGTGAGTTTCTACCTTTTAAACAATTTATTTCATTCCCTAAAAATGGCTCTAATCACATGGCAAGTATTTACTGAGTCAATGGCTTATTTGAAAACATGTAATTTATTTACATAATTTCTTTAGTAAATATTTGCTGAAAGATTTCTCTGTTCAAACTTGTTTTAGATCATTTAAATAAAAAACATGTGTTTATAGATATGGAAAAAAGGTGTGTATGAAAATCATAATGTTTATAAAAAGTAGTTTTCTTAATGATAATAGGCTAAGAAATTAAAATTCAAAATAAAAGTCAGTTAAATGGCATATGAGACACTTTCAAAACGTTGTTGGAAAATGCCCATCATCTTTTAATTCAATTTTTCCAGGAACTTCTTGAAGTACCCTCATTTTCCTATAAGGAGAGTATCTTTCTCTTGATAAGAATGTATCACCTGTTAGATGCTCGGTATCACTACCCACACACCTGAGAATCTTCAAAGGGTGAGCACACAGAGCTTATTGTGTACATTGTAGAATCCAAAGTATTCTGTCTCTTCTGGACCTTCTCATTCTGCACTAAATAGTAATGAACGGATTGGCTTAACAGGGATTATTCCTTTTATAAGACTTCAGAGTCTTTCTGGTGAATTCTGTGTTCTATAAACAGTTTTGTGTGAGCTATCCTGGGTTTGAAGTTTGGTGAAAACTTACTTGTTTGGAAATTTCTTTTTAAAATTTGGTCATGGGTGACAATTTAGCATAGTGATGAAGACAAAAGTTTAAGATACACACATTCTGTACTGGAGTACCTGAAATTGACACCTGGCGCTGATTCCAGTTCCAACTTCCTGCCAGTGCAGACCCTGGGAGGCAGCAGCTGATGACTCAAGTATTTGGATTCCTGCTGCCCACGTGAGAGATTCAATGTGACTCATCCACAGTCACTGTGGTCACATGGAGAGTAAACCAGTGTATAGGATCTCTATCTCTTCTCCCCAAATAAATCAAAGTTAAACAATTAATGAAAATGGCCAGGTATTTAAAGGATATGCTTGTATTGATTCTCATATTTGTGAAACATTTGCTATAAGAACAAAGTAGCCATTAGATACTAGAAGCTTCTAATCACTGGTAATGTGGCTATTCTGAAGTGTAGCATGCTCTAAGATCTCAAAGACCATGCATAAAGTAATATTAAATAGGTCCTATCTACATTAGATCATGTAACTATACTTGAACATATATGTTCATATATGGGAATACTATTTTATACATGTTGGATCAATGAAAAAATTAATTTCACCTTTTGTGTTTTTGGTGTGGCTATGAGAAAACTTTAAAGAATATTTAGCAATTACCTTATAATAGCATTTCTCTGATACAATGCTGATTTGGAAACTTTCTTCCTAGAGCAGCTCCTATCTTTGTTTCTCTGTTTTGCTGTGTTACATATTATTCAGAGATTTAAGGGATCAGTTATTGCATCATCACATTTTATACACAAAGAAACAGCAGTCCAGAGACATCATTGCCTAGATTCATAAGGCATGGTATAACCTGAGCACCTATCTCCATGCTTGGAGTCCTGAGCTAAGGTATTGGTAATGCAGCACTCATCAATGGATAGTAGCTTTAGGAACAAATGAATAAACACTGGTTTTAGGCTGAGTTCCCTTCCTGTTTCTCCTATGAGATCCTGAAATGAACCTTCCTTGTACACACTGGAGAAAATAACAAGGTAATTGTGTTCAGCAATAAGAGTGATGAAGTTGGAAAAAAAAATCCCAATAAATTTCAATATAAAGCTTAAGTAGTAAGAGACATGACTGATGAAATGAACCTGCTCTGAGATCTTGGACCACCCCAGAACATCAGTGAGTTGCTGCACAAAGTAGCCACAATGAGACTGTGTCAGTAAATGAAAAGCAAAAGCTACATTTCTGGGGAAGGAGGCATCCGTCTTTTTCTATTTGTAAATGCTGACGAGCAGAGTTTAAGGAGGGCTAATGTCACCCATTCATCTTAATTAAAGAGTTAATTGCTCGTGTATCCTGATTTAGTTAGTGGAGCCTGGTAGCATGGGAAGCCCTTGCCTCTATGTATTTTATTGACCAATGTAATGACATCATCAGTGAGTCTCAGGATTTATTCATGCTTCAGCCTATCCTCATAATGTTAATAGCCTTGTACATGATAAAACTTTCAAGAGGAAAGGAGTCCTTATGTGTGGTGCAGAATATAAAAAGGATTGTGGCAGAAGCTGCTCAACGTATAGTGCTGCCTGTTGCTGAAATACCCCCTCAGTGTATAGACTCATGAGAATAGCAAGAAGTAATTTCAAAGGCTAGCTTTCAATACCTGTTTTGGTGAAGAATCGCGGAGCAGTGTTTTATAATCACATCATGAATATTTGAAAGTTACCAATTTTCTTTTTTTTTTTTTTTTTTGACAGGCAGAGTGGACAGTGAGAGAGAGAGACAGAGAGAAAGGTCTTCCTTTGCCGTTGGTTCACCCTCCAATGGCCGCTGAGGCCGGTGCATCGCGCTCATCCGAAGCCAGGAGCCAGGTGCTTCTCCTGGTCTCCCATGCGGGTGCAGGGCCCAAGCACTTGGGCCATCCTCCACTACACTCCCTGGCCACAGCAGAGAGCTGGCCTGGAAGAGGGGCAACCGAGACAGAATCCGGTGCCCCGACCGGGACTAGAACCCGGTGTGCCGGCACCGCAAGGTGGAGGATTAGCCTATTGAGCCATGGTGCCGGCCGAAAGTTACTAATTTTCATTCAGTATTTCCAAACTGAAGTTAAAGTCAAGTAAGCGGGGCCAGTGCTATGCCATAACGAGTAAAGCCGCCACCTGCAGTGCCGGCATCCCAGATGGGTGGCGGTAGTTTTGGCTGCTTTTTTTTCCAATCCAGCTCCTGGCTAATGAGCCTGGGAAAACAGCAGAAGATAGCCCAAGTACTTGGGTCTCTGCACCTTTTATGGAGACCCTAAAGAAGCCCGTGGCTCCTGGCTTTGGACGGGCTCAGCTCGCACCCATTGTGGCCGTTTGGGAAGTAAACCAGCAGATGGAAAACGTCTCTTTCATTCTCTCCCCCTCTCTCCCTCTCTTTCTCTGTGTGTGTATAACTCTGTGTTTCAAATACATAAATAATTTTTTTTTTTATTTTGTGATAGGCAGAGTGGACAGTGAGAGAGACAGAGAGAAAGGTCTTCCTTTGCCGTTGGTTCACCCTCCAATGGCCGCCGTGGCCGGCGCGCTGCGGCCAGCGCACCGCGCTCATCCGAAGGCAGGAGCCAGATGCTTCTCCTGGTCTCCCATGGGGTGCAGGGCCCAAGCACTTGGGCCATCCTCCACTGCACTCCCTGGCCACAGCAGAGAGCTGGCCTGGAAGAGGGGCAACCGGGACAGAATCCGGCGCCCTGACCGGGACTAGAACCCGGTGTGCCGGCGCCGCAAGGCGGAGGATTAACCTAGTGAGCCGCAGCGCTGGCCTCATAAATAAATTTTTTAAAAAGTCAGGTAAGCACATGTTAGTGGGAAAGTCAGAATCTACGTTAGCATGCTTCCAACAACTGCTTTGAAAGTGGTGTCGGCTACAGAGTATCTTTAAAACACAGGGACACACACTCAGAAAAAAAACTGAGACCAAATAATTTAGCCATGAAATGAAGGGGTTCTCCAAAACAAGGGTTTCCATCATTTAAAATATAATATTCCCCAGTACTGTATGATTTCCCTAGAAGTAATATGTTTAGATGAACTAAACAGCTACAGGAGATACATGACTAATTTTAGGCTAACACCCCTTGCTAATACATTAAAAAAAATGGAAAATGGCAAAAATCAAAAAACAGCAGGGAAAAAGTACTATCTTGAGGGCATACAGAGCAAAAACATGGGAATGATGTTCAGAGTTAATGGGGCTTTTTGTGTCTCTTCTCACATGGAGCTACAAGCAGTCTTAGTTCAAGTTAATTAAAGTTAGTGTCTTTTGCAAATAAAACTGGTTCCAGAATGATTCACCATTTTTGAGCTGCTGTTTCTATATTAAACACCATATCTCAGACAAGGTGAGTGCACTTCAGTTATGGGTATTCAGGAGAAGTTTCAAAGCCAGAAAGCTAGAAAGTGGAAAGGAAATACTAGAATATCAGAATGCTAGATAGAAAGTGTATTGTTTTCTTAGGCATCCCAGCAGGCTTTTGGTCCTAGTTAAGTTGCTTAATTTATCTGTTCTTCAATCTACACATCTATATAAAAAGGTTACAATCCTAGTATTTCTCAAATGGAGTTACTGTGAAGGCTAAATAAGTTAGTGACTACAACACACAGAGCACTGCCTTACAGGTGGTGAACAGCTTATATGCATGATGCATATTACTATTCTCACGACTAATTTCTGAGTCTGCCATTTTACAATCATACAACCCTAGAGTCTCTTTAACAGTTTGGCTTTCAGTGTTAGAAAATTCATTTTTTCATTGTCTGCTTAAAGATGTTACTGTTTTTCTACACATGAAGAAGTTGTGTTGTGATCATCTATAACGGGGTGCATGATGCTGTGGTTAAGGTTCAGGGTTCTGCAGAGAAACAAACATGTACTCAACCAGTGCCTCCCTCTTGGCAGCTTTGTGACCTTGGGAATGGCCTACAATTTCCAAGTTTGGCTTTCTTTCCCATCAAACAGTGATAACAATAAGATACTTACATAGTAGTTGTGAATATTTAAGAACTTAGTGGTTGTAAAATCTTAAAATAGTACTTGGCACAAGATAAAATAATGACAGCATTTTCTCCTTTTCATTATGAAGAGGATGGTGAGATATATATATATATATATATATATATATATACCTATATATATAAAGAGAAAAAATCAAGAAAGAGACATTACTGAATATTAATGGTGAGATGGGGTGAGATAATGAGTGCTTTCTTTCTTGTTTCTCTGCACTGCTCCTTTTTCTACATGGTTGGGGTAAGTGATGAAAGTGTGCTAGAAACCAAGTGTTCAGTTCAGAGGAAGGTGAGGCTATTTCCAGCTGCGGGTGATTAACTCAAAGTTACTGGCTAGGTGGGATTTCTCTAGGTGGAAATGGAGGGAGACTACTGAAGATAAAGGGAATGGGGCAAGGTATCCAAAGCAGAAACACTGTCTGTAATAGAGAAACGTGAACAGGCCTGACATGCTGCTCTAGAGGATCTGGAGGGAGATAAAAGACAAGGTTGAAGAATTGGGTAAGCGATTAAAGGACTCAAAATTTATTCATCCACTAGTAAATGGCCACCTAAGTGGCCAGCAAATAGGACTACACAGTCTCAAATTAAGCAATGCCTAGGTTTCAAAGTAGCATGGAAGAAAAATATCAAAGATCGACAAGACTAGCCACAAAAATCATGTAAATCTCTCATAACCTGCCAGAAGTATAGAAAATGGACTTAAATCATAAGTTTAGACACAAGCATTTAGTCTTGTAGTTAAAATGTCAGTTAGATATCTGAATCCCAAACTGGAGTTTTGCTAATCAGTACCTCTTTCTCCAGACTCCAGGTTCTTGCTAAAAAAAAAAAAAAAAAAAAAAAAAAAGTCGCTGGACAGTAGCAGTAATGACCCAACTTGATGGGTTCCTGCCATATATGTGCGGAGACTTGGGTTGAGTTCCCAGATCCTGGCTTTAGGGTAGCCCATCCCTGGCCACAGCAGGCATTTGGGGAATTAACCAGTATATGTCTGTATGGCTCTGTTTCTCTCTTACAGCTAAATGAACAAATAAACATTCTTTTAATGCACAGAAAGTTGAAATCCATGCATTTTTTAATAATATGCATTCTTCATGAACCTCCTGAAGATCCCATGTATGTAAAAGCCTGAGGAATAAATTCATTAAGAGGCTACATTTTTAGAACTAGAGTGGGACTAAGAAAGGGAAAAAAGACAGTCCATATGGTGGTGTCACAGAGCTTTCAAACATTTGGACTTGTAAGAGAACTCTGTGATGAGTGGCTTTTGTGTGAAAGAGACAGAGGCAAGGTTATAATTCTACATATCTGCTGGCCATAGACCATTTGATGTGAATATTAAAGTTCCTTGAATTTTTGTACATGTTAATAAATTCATTTACTATTTGGCCATTAGATCAGACTCTTTATCTGAAAGTGTCTACCACAGTCATGTGCACAGTAAAACAAGTAGAATACTGTCAAATAGATATGTAAGACTGCCAGTTAAGGGCCTAAGTAAAAATCAAGAGGAATGAAAGAGAAGGCCAGAGACCTGGTGACAGAACTGACCACTGAAGAAATGGTGGAACAAAGGATGACTTGGAGACTTAGGAACATAATGGGACTATTTACACACATTAGAAAATACAGCTAAGTCATTACTTTCACTGATGAGTGCCAAGAAAAGCTGGATTTAGATTTACCTTCAATTATACACAAGAACAACAGCTCTTAAGGGTTGAGATGCAGATGGAATTGCCTAGGAGGACAAATACTACCAGTGTCACAAGTTAGTTTTGTTTTCATGAAGTTCTGAAGGATGAGGATGGGACTTGAACTTGTGTCTTCCTCTTAAGGAGCTAATTTTGACAGAAATCACCTAGGATGCCATCTGCTGAAGGCTCACATTAGGACTAAAGAATCTTGTCTTGTCTTCATCAGTAAAAGTCCATGAAGTTAAGTACAGTCTTGGTTCAACAGATTTGTTCCCTCAGTTCCTATGGGGCCTTTATTCTACAGGGTTTATTCAAAGTTTCCTTAGTTATTATTTCTCCTACTTTATGAAGATACCGTCCAGAAATAGTTACATGATTCCACCATTTTTTTTTCTAAAGCAGAAATCTTCCTGGCAATTACAGCTATCAAATATTCTCTGGATTTATTTTTTTTTCTATTAAAAGAGTATGTTTTAGTGAGATGGTATTGGTACATGCCATCTTGATGGGATTGTATTGGAATCCCCTGGCATGTTTCTAACTCCACCATTTGTGGCAAGTCTGATTGAGCGTGTCCCAAATTTTACATCTCCTCCCTCTCTAATTCCCATTCTTATATTTAATAGGGATCACTTTTCAGTTAAAATTTAAACACCTAAGAATAATTGTGTATTAATTACAGAGTTCAACCAATAGTACTAGAACAAAACAAAACAAAACAAAAACTAAAATGGATAAAGTGTTACATTGTACATCAACAGTCAGGACAAGAGCTGATCAAGTCACTGTTTCTCATAGTGTCCATTTCACTTCAACAGGTTTCCCCTTTGGTGCTCAGTTAGTTGTCGCCAATCAAGGAGAACATATGATATTTATCCCTTTGGCACTGGCTTAATTCACTCAGCATAATGTTTTCCAGGTTCCTCCATCTTGTTGCAAATGACCGGATTTCATTGTTTTTGACTGCTGTTTAGTATTCTATAGAGTACATGTCCCATAATTTCTTCATCCAGTCTACTGTTGATGGGCATTTGAGTTGCTTCCAGGTCTTAGCTATTGTAAATTTTTTTTATCTTTTTTTTTTAACTTTTATTTAATGAATATAAATTTCCAAAGTACGACTTATGGATTACAATGGCTTCCCCCCAATAACGTCCCTCCCACCCGCAACCCTCCCCTTTCCCACTCCCTCTCCCCTTCCATTCACATCAAGATTAGCTATTGTAAATTGAGCTGCAATATAGTCCAAGTGATCAATTTCAGTTCATAATTGATCACACTGATAGGTCTAAGAGTCAAAGGGATCACACAAACAAGACTAGTGTCTGCTAATACTAACTGATAGAATCAAAAAGGGAGAGAACGATCCAACATGGGAAGCAGGATACATAGCAGAGTCATAGAATGGCAGATGTCCTAAATAGCACTCTGGCCTCAGAATCAGCCCTTAAGGCATTCGGATATGGCTGAAGAGCCCATGAGAGTATTTTAGGCATGGAAAGACAAGACACTCTGGGAAAAAAAAAAAAAGAAGACCTAAATGAAAGATCTCTGCAAGTGAGATCCCAGTGGAAAGAACGGGTCACCAAAGAAGGAGGTACCTTTCTCTGAAGGGAGGAGAGAACTTCCACTTTGACTACGACCTTGTCTACATATGATCTGAGTCAGTGAACTCAAAAGGCTTCCACAGCCTTGGCAACTCATGACAAGAGCCTAGGGTGATTACTGATGCCATAAACAAGAGTGTCAATTTGTTAAGTCAACAACAGGAGTCACTGTGCACTTACTCCTCATGTAGGATCTCTGTCCTTAATGTGCTGTACATTGTGATTTAATGCTATAACTAGTACTCAAACAGTATTTTTCACTCTGTGTTTCTATGTGGGTGCAAACTGATGAAATCTTCACTTAATATATACTAAATCGATCTTCTGTATATAAAGATAATTGAAAAATGAATCTTGATGTGAATGGAAAGGGAGAGGGAGCGGGAGATGGGAGGGGTGCGAGTGGGAGGGAAATTATGAGGGGGGGGAAGCCATTGTAATCCATAAACTGTACTTTGGAAATTTATATTTACTAAATAAAAAGAAAACCAGAAAAAAAAAACAAGAGTATGTTTTAAAATTATAATTATAAAAAACAGTAAGAGGAAGAAGAAAAATGTTTTTGAAAATGAAAAGCAGGGAGAAAAGAACATAGCTACCTCAAGAAATATTACGAAGTTAAAAAAAAGACAGTGGAAATGTTGATAGTTTATATCAAATCATAAAACCAATAGCTACAAATTACTGAGCACTGACAATCTGGCTCCTGGATTTCAATGCCATGCTAGCCTGGATTGGTTCCCCTACAAATTTGTAGTTTGAATCCTCACTCCCTCCCTAGAATACAACTGTAACCACGGATAGGACCTTTAAAGAAGTAATTAATGTAACACTAACTTACTAGAGTGGGGCTCAATCCAAAAGGACTGCATCTTTGTAAGAGGGGATTAGGACAAGGATACAAGAGAAAATATAGGGAGAAGGCAGCCTTCTACAAGCTGAGGGAAGAGGCTTCAAGACAAACTAATCCTGGGAATGGCCTAGTGACATAGTGAGTTAAGGTACTATATATAGGTACTACTTAGAGTCCCAGCCACCCTAATTCCCATTAGGTCCCTGCTAATGGCCTCAGAAAAGCAGTGGAGGATGACCCAAATGCTTTGCCATCTGCCACTAATGTTGGAGACCTGGATGAAGCTCCGAAATCTTAACTTCAGGCTGGTCCAGCCTTGGCCGTTGCAATCATTTGGGGAGCGAACCAGTGGATGGAATCTCTCTCTCTTTCTCTCATTCCTGCCCTCCTCTCTGTCTCTGTCTCTCCCTGTCTCTCTGTAACTCTGGTTTCAAGTACATATAAAAAAAACCTTTAAGAAATAGAATCTAAATAACTTACGGTCATAATAGTATTTGATAGATACATAAAAAAAAAAAAAAAGAAAGAAAGAGAAATCAATCCTGCTGACACCTTGATCTCAGCTTCCAGCCCCCAGAACCATGAGAAAGTCAGTTTCTCTTGTGTAAGCCAAGCAGTGTTGTGATACTTTGTGGGGACCTCCCTAGGAGACAGATACAGATGACACTGCATCACATCAGCAGCCACAGAATAAAGCAAATATAGTTATCCCATTTGTTTTTATTTTTCTTAACATGAAACATGAGACTAAAGAAACCTAATTAAATTATCTGGAAGTCACATCCAAGAAGATTAAGCCAGGATTCAATCTTAAGTCTATTTAAAGTACAAAGTTCAGCTCCACTTACCACACATAACCAGTGGCCCAATTAAAAAATATTTTTAAAAAAATTTATTTGAAAGACAGAGTGACAGAGAGAGAACGAGAGGAAGAGAGAGACTGAAAGAGAGGGAAAAAGAGAGATCTTCCATTCCTGGTTCATTCCCTACATAGCCACAAAGGCTGGTAAAGGCCAAAGCTGAAGCCATGAACCAGGAACTCCATCCAGGACTCCCATGTGGGTGACAGGGCTCAAGCACTTGGGCCATGTTCTGCTGCTTTCCCATTAGCAGGGAGGTGGATCAGAAGCAAAGCAGCTGAGATTTGAACCTGCACTCCCACATGGGATGCCTGCATTGCAGGTGGCAGCTTGTCATGCTGAACCTCAACACTGACACTCCCCAAGCCCTAATTTATTAATATTAACAACGTTAAATACACGTTGTGAAACGTCTACTAAATCTAATCATTTTATTTTAAAAATAATATATAAAGGAGAAAAAGAACTTACTATCCATTACTTAGAAACATATTTATTGTGGATAACCAAGACCAGTTGAGTAACAGTGAGCTTTACCAAAACTGAATCATATTTTGATAAATAGTTTCTTGTACACCAAAGTACTTTTTCAATAAATGTAGCTATGGATGAGCCTGGTGTAAAAATGGAACCTCTTCCAATACTATCCACTTACTACTAAACATGTGCAAAGAGTGGAACATAGAAGAGCTATAATTCATTGTACCTGGTAGCAAAGATTTCTGATATCATCATATAAAAAACTGAAGAATAAAACCTCCCAAGAGGGTGATGGAAGAAAACAGGACACACCAAAAGATAGGTGGTGAACAGGCCATGAAGAAATAAACAACACACAGCCACGGAAACAACAAGAAAAATAAAAATGTTCAAGAGACATCAGAGACAAAAAATAAAGGTGTTAATCTCATGATAAACATACCATGCTGAGGGAGAAAGCGCAAGCGGAATCTCATTCTACTGAACTGAAATGATTCAGTTGGGAGAAATAAATTTTTTAAAGAATCAAAAGAAAGAGGACCAGAGAAATAAAGTGAAAGACAATCCAATACAAAAATAAATGACAATACAGGCAGCGAAATATTATATTGACAAGAGAGATTGATTCTACACATCAGAAGGGGACAGAGTTCTGTTTCCAAATAAGAGTTCGAGGGGATGGGGAAAGCAATTAAGAAAATAAATCAAATAAAATTCAAGGGAAAGTGAAATTTATTAGAATCCAGAACAATTATGTGTTACTAGGGGAAAATACTGTCACAATTAGTATTTAAGCTGGACAGAAATACTTAAAGATACACCATTAGACTGTCAAAGAAATCCAACTGGAAAATGAAAAAATCTAGGTGTTTAGTATTTTGGTGATTGAAGACAATCAATAGCCTGTAGGATTGCTTTATAGAACAAAGCAGAGAGACTTTGCATTAGGACTATCAGCAGTCTTGCTAAACCTAGTTCAGCGAGGTAGGAAGAGCTCAGCGTCGATTTGAACTACACTATGAGCCACATCTTGTCTGCCTTTAGGGGCTGTTGAGCTGGGTCACGCCATCAGGTTCAGTTTTGCCTTTCTACTAAACAAGAATAAGTCATCAGCTCTGCCTGCTTCACAATGGCTGCAAAATAATCTGAGGTTTGCTTTTCAACAGCTGAACCTATGTGCTGTTTGGAGAAGGCGTTCTGGTGAAATGGGAAGCATGTATTTGGAATGAGACCAGTCGGGGCTGACATGCAGTCTCTGGTGCTTTCCACGTGTGTAACCTGGGACAGTTACTCAACACCTCTGACCCTCTGTTTCTCCATCTGTAGAGTGAGAGCCAAAATCCACATTTCACAATCTGGCAAGAGAATAGAGTGAGCTAAAACAGTACGCATTCATTTAAAAAAAAAAAAAAAAACCTATCCATCATGATTAAAAAAAAATTATCTGTCACACTGTAGTCATTCCTAAAAAAAATCTTTTTTTTTTCTTAATTTCAAATATCACTATTATTATCATTATTTTCTTTATACTTTTAAAGTTGATATATCCATATTGCTATTTTTTTAGTGGACATGCCACAGTAGGTGTAACTCAGCTCTGTTTCTCAAAATTCTTTGAATTCCTTTTGAATAAATCACATTTTTAATTCTCATTTGGGAGGGTCGGCAGGGAGAGTTTGTTTAAAATACCAGGATAGACCTTCTGTTGATAGCAAAACTTTGACCAGAACATATAATAAAAAAGACAAAAGTTCTGAAGTCAAACAAACCAGGTTTCTCCCAATCTAACCTTTGTTGTATGCATTCATTTATGCATTTACAGATAATTTAACAATGTTGGTATTGAATAGGCCTTCACCTATTCCCATGGAGGTTTCATCTAGTTTCATGTGATCTGTGTATTAATGATACCATATGGATAACCCAGGACGTAAACTCTCCCCAGTGGGTCCAGATCACATCTCAGGGAGGTGTCTAGCAGACATCTCCAACTTGTCATACCCACAACTCAACTTTAAACTTTGCTCCCAAAATGTACCATTTGCAAGTGACCAGAATCTCGTAACTTCTCACTGCCTTCACTGTTAGGCAACCAGGTCTAAGCTGTGTATGATTATGTTTGCCTGAAGTGTTTTGAGACCTTCCAAACATTCTCCCTGCTTCCTTTCCTGATATCTTTGAATCTCTTCTCAGATCTTCGATCATTCTACAAAATGGCAAATCAAGTCACATCCTTCCTTTGTTCAAACTGTGCACTGGCATGTCATTTCATTGACTGTCAAAGACAAGGGCCATTCACTGGCCTGCAAGCATTTAGACATTCTTTGCCCTTCTCCACCCACCACTTGTCTGATCTAATATCCCACTATTCTTGCTCTCATTCACTCCTCTCCAGCCTCACTTGCCTCCTTGCTACATTCAAACACATCAGGCCCATTTCTGCCTCCTTCCTGCAGATTGGCTGTTCCCTCTGCCTGGAACACTCCTCCCTCTCACCTATTCTCATGTGGCCCTTCTTCACCTCATTCAGTTTTGGTTCAAATGTCACTTGCTGAGTATGGACTTTCCTCCTTAGCCCCTTCCTTGTTTGATGATTTCCCACCGGGCCATTCTTCTCTCACCTTCTATATGCCTTGTATGACTTCCACGCTTCCTACTGTCTTCCTCCTCGAGAATGTCAGTTATTTCAGTATAGAGATGCAATTTATATTTGTTAATTATTTCGTTAGTGTTTGGCATCTATTAGGCACTCAGTAAATATCTGTTGAATAAATTTAATGAATGCACCAGGCTCCAGGGATACGATAATGAATAAGGTAAAGTCCCAGTCCTCACGGAGCTGAAATCTGAAGGAAGTCGGCAGTAAACAAATGATTACATTTCAGGGACGACTCTCTCCAATTCTGATGGGGAAAGGAAGGCTTTCTAAAAGGAAATGCCTGGACAAGTCACTTAATTACTCGACGTTTCACTTTCCTCATGTGGAAACTGGAGATAATCAATATACCTCCAAGGACACCTGTAAGAACTAAATGAGATCAAGGATATGGCATACCTATCAGAGGCATGGGCATACCAAACACACAGTATGTGTTTAGTTTTCTTGTCAACTGCCATCCTCTCTAAAATCCTCTGCTTTTTCATATTCATCTACTCCTTTCTCTGCCTTTCTCTACCTTTCAGGGTTTTTTTTTTTTTTAATGTTGATTTTCATCAACTTGAAAGGCAGAGCAACTGAGAAAGAAAGAAACCTATCATCTGCTGATTCACTCCTAAAATGCCCCCAAGAGTTGGGGTAGGGCCAGCCAAAGCCAGATGCCCAGAACCCTGTCCAGGTCCTTGGGTGGCAAGGACCCAAGGACTTTAGCCATCATCTGTTGCCTCCCAGGATGCATTAGCAGGAAGAGAGAATGGAAAGTAAGAGCCAGGACTCAAACTCTACTGGCACTCCAATGTGGGATGTCAGCACTCCCCAGCATGGCTCACCTGCTGCACCACAGTGCCAACCCCAATCTTTCAGTCTTTATGTTAAATGTCAAAGACATTAAGTAGGAGAATTCTATTGCTTACAGCAGGCCCAAGTACAGAATCAAACTTTGTACAGTCTGTTGAAAAATTATTGCTTGTATATTCAGCTTAAGCATCTGATAACTGAAAACTAACCATAATTAATGCAAAATGGGGCAGTGGTTTACAGTGTGACTATCTTAAGAGATATTACTAGGATCCTCTCATCATTTTAAATTCTGATTGCAGTGACCTTTACAAAGCTCAATGTGTGAACTTAGCAGAGGTCAGTGACCAAACAACTTTCAGAATTATCATGTTTTATACTCAGATGATATCAAAGTACAGGAAGTCCACCTGAGGTGTGGTTACTGCTGATACCAGGACTCTTAGCTTGGATATTGTTTCTCCTCCTCCCTACATATATCCTCATAGATCTAAGTGATCAGTGTTCCTTCCACACGTACATACACTGGTAGCAAACAGAATACACACACACATACTACCTCCACATATCTTTTAATCTCTCTATCATGACTGAATTATTATATATAACTACTTAAATATGAAAATTACTTATATGTAATACGTAAATATATAGATATACATACATCCTATTCATGATAAAAGATTGGATATTTACCGTTAGTCATTCTATCACCATGTGCTTGAAATTTTTCATAATAAAAAGCTTAAAAATGTATCATGGGCTGGCACCATGGCTCACTAGGCTAATCCTCCACCTTGCAGCGCCGACACACCGGGTTCTAGTCCCGGCGCTGGATTCTGTCCCGGTTGCCCCTCTTCCAGGCCAGCTCTCTGCTGTGGCCAGGGAGTGCAGTGGAGATTGGCTCAAATACTTGGGCCCTGAACCCCATGGGAGACCAGGATAAGTACCTGGCTCCTGCCTTTGGATCAGCGCAGTGCACCGGCCGCAGCGCGCCAGCCGCGGCGGCCATTGGAGGGTGAACCAACGGCAAAGGAAGACCTTTCTCTCTGTCTCTCTCTCTCACTGTCCACTCTGCCTGTCAAAAAATAAAAAAATAAAAAAAATGTATCATGATATGATTTCCCAAGAAAAATTTTCAGAGAAAAAAATCTAACACAGGTCTAAGTTAGTATTCCCTGCAAATACTTCTCACTAGCCATCTTCTCCTTCTACATTTGACCTTTACCCCTCAGGAGGCAGCATGGGGCTGTTTCTGTTTCTTGAACAGCATTAAATTAATTTTACTTTAATTTGAAAAGAGTTATTGAGTGCTTTTATGAATATGGAATAAATTGAGAATAAAAAATAAGAAACATTTGTCCTCAAGGAAGTTGATCAACTAAGACATCGCAGACTATAATTCACATCAGGTAAAATTAAAAACCGTAATATGAATGATTGTGAAGAAGAGAAAGTGAAAATACAGTCAAAACTTAGTGAGGCATATATGCTCGTCATACTGATGCCATTTAGGGAGAATTTGTATTTAATCATATTCACACGTACTTTGAAGAGCCCTGTGGATTAAATCATGACATTAAAAATCCTACATTTAATGGTTGAAAGTTCTAGACTCAAGAAGAGAAGTGTATGTTAAAACTGACTCCAGGGATGAGGGCGGCACTGCTGCATAACAGGTTAAGCCTCTGCCTGTGAAGCAGGCATCCCATTTGCATGTTGGTTTGAGTTCCGTATGCTCCAATTCCAATCTAGCTCCCTGCTAATGAGTCTGGGAAAACAGTGCAAGATGGCCAAGTGCTTGGGCTCCTGCACCTAGAAGGGGCTTCAGGCTCCTCCTGGCTTTGACCTGGTCCAGCTCTGGCCATTGTGGCCCTTTGGGAAGTGAACCAGAGGGAGGAAGGATGGAAGATCTCTCTTCTTTCTCTATTTATCCTTCTCTCTGTGTAACTCCACCTTGCAAATAAAAAACAAAATCTTAAGAAAAAAAAACTGATGATAGGATGCTTTGAAATTGATGATAGGAAGAAGAACCCTAGTCCGTGTTTCAGCTCAAGCAGACAGTCTGCACAGGACAACTGGGTTTGCTCTCCACGTGTTTGGCAGGTGAAAGAAACCATGAATGAAATCCTACAGAACAATGATCATTTGAGGCCTCTCTTTACTTCAACAGGTTGAGACTACTTCGTCCATACTCTATTTTTTAGATCAGGACAGCTAATTTCCCAGGATTTTTCTTCTCTCACAATAGCCAAATTGATATTAAGGGTGACACTGTTCTGCAGAAAGCATTATGTAGAAAAGAAAATCCATTAAGGTGAGGAAACTCACAAACAGAATCTTATGCTTGGGGACAGTAATAATTTATTTTTGGATGTGGGACAATGAGTTATTTGGTCCTTCTTCACAAATGAGAAGACTGTCACATCCCATCATATCCCACTACCATGAATTATATATAACAACATTTGGTGAAATATGAAATTCTAAAAATACACTGAAATGCAGGAGTCTTCTTAATGGTTTATTATGATAGGTGTTCCAGGTTTTGAAATATCTTCTTTCATAAAAGACAAATGGGGGCGACATTATTTTAGAAAGTCCACATCTTTTAAAAAGATGGATTAAAGGCTCTTTTGAGACAGCTATGCTGTTTTATTAGAAGAACAACATTTTCTTCCTAAATAGTCCTTGAGGGCAATTGCATGGAGTAATCAGGGCATGCTTTGGACTTCATTTGGAATTAACACAGAAAGGAAATATTGCACAGGAGAAGATGGCAGAATAATTGTTTTTGTTGTGAATTTAAACAGTTGAATGAAGACAATAAGGAAAACCAGACTTAGGTTTTTAAAAAAATAATGTTGCATTTTTACATCCAAAATATATACCCTTTCTGTAGCACTACTCAAATGGGCTGAGATCTGGACTTTGGGGTGAAAGAAAGCTAAGTTTGAGTACCTACTGAGTTCTGTAATAGCATGGGAACTTGGTCAACTTCAGCAATTTCTTACAGCATCCATGACTTCATCTGGGATATGGCTTGAATATTTTGGGTTATCTCTTGGTAGGTGCAAGCCTTATATGAGAAAATACAAATAATGGGCTTATCATCATGACTGTGGCTTAGAAAGGTCTGTTTGGTATTTTGGAATGTATGTTGTATAGTAGACAAGCCCACATAGTCCAATGCCTGAGCCTTAAGGTCTACTCTCTTACTTTCTGTGTAAAGGTGAGAAATTGACTCCATCTCTCTACATGTCAGCTGACACATCTAAAAAGTAGAGATGATATGCACTCCTCTAAATCTGGTAAGATAAGAGCACTTAGCGCACTGCCTGACCCATAATTACAACAGGAGGTAACAGTGACAGGCACAGGTGTAACCTAAGATAATGATATAATTAATATACCCATAATGGAATATTCACACTTCTAAGTATTCTTCTATTTTAAAAGCCTTTTGGTTTTGTTCCTTGTCTATTTTCATATCTCTGAAATGCCTCAGGGGAAAAATCCTAAATATATAACAGATACACAAGAGCACTGTGGAACATGGGCACTGCACCTGTCATCATGTCACTCATAATCACTTTTCTCTGCTCAAATGTGCACACCTGGGGAAGGTTGGAAACTCGGTCTCCTACATTATCCCCCATTACAGTTGGGTAGGGAACATCTGGCCAATTAATTTTCAGTAGTCTAGGCAGTTGGATCACCAATTACAGCGTTCAAGGGTTCTTATTTTCATTACCTTCCTATTGCTGGCACACACTAGAATCAGGTAGCTGCTTGCTGTGAGAGTTTGTATTGCTAACATTCTAGACAAGGATAAAAAGAAAAGACCACAGATCATACAAGGCAGAACTGTAATTCAGTGCAATGTTCTCATCAGCTTTCTCTTACAAATATCCAAAGTGCTTACACATAAACCAAGATAGCCAAATTAGAAATTAAATACTATGCCCAAGACAGTAATACATTTCTACCAAAAAGTATTTGGACTAACAAGGAGGTCAGATAACAGTTTTTCAAAGCATCATTTAAACTCTATTTCTGTAATAAAAAAGAGATAGATGGATAGATAGATATAGATGACCGTCTTCACAGTAAGTATGAAGAATACCCAAAATTTATCCTGAAGAGTGTTAGATCATTCTTGGGACATTAAACTGTCCTTTCTTATTATAGACAAAAACACTACTTTCCAATGGAATAGTATTAACTGAGAGTTTCACTTTGGGCCCTTGTCTACAACAGAAACTTAGAATAAGGACATGTTTATGTAGTACGCTTCTCTGCTAGGACTCTTTGTTCCACGTAACTCCCATTTGTCCAATAAATTCAAGTCTATGACAGCTCTGTAGTGAACTCTGCAGGATCTAGGCTATTATTTAAGGCTTTTTTTTAAAAAAAGAATAAATATCAAATAATCTGAAAAAGCATCTTAAAGGGTGAAAGTGCAGCCATTTTTTATGGTTGCTAGCTGTAGGGAATGAAAGGAGAATTTTTTGCCATAAGAATGCAGTCTTTCTCTATGGCTAATGGAGAATATGAACTTTAACAATGCTTGCTGTGCCACAGGGCTTCAGCACGACTGCCCTACACTTGTGAACATATTGAAGCACACAGGGAGTACTGGTGCTGAGTACTAGAAAAATGTTTGCTAAGTACAAACACACATATATGGTTTACATGTTAACTGTGTTTATAAACATACATAAAACTTCAGGGTGTCTCAAAACTTGCATTAGTGTTTTATTTAAAATGATATTTCTCCCTCATTATGGTTACTGACAGAACTAACGAACCAATTCCACCACTCCATTCAATGGCACATGAATCAAGCTAGACCAATCACATACCATATCAAAAAAATAGACATTTTCAACTAAATAAGGAAAAGCCTATGAGTTAAACCCTTGTGGTAGGATACCTTAAGGGACCCTCTGCTAGTTTCTGCTACCTATTAGGATTTCAGAGCTTCTCTAGCTGACACTCATTTGTAAAGCTAGACTGTTGTACTATTCATTCAGTTAATTCTGTAAGAGAGCCTATATGCCTTCAGTTTATTATTTTGTTTTCTACTGAATTTAGTCCGTCTTTTTACTATTACATTCAAGCAATGTTTCCTCTTTCATGGCATATATGCCTACTTATGCTTATTGCAATGCCCCATTTTACGAAACTGCACATAGGATATACACCCTCCTGTCCAACCCCTCACACCTTCCCATGGAAAACCAAGAAGATTTACTTTAGATTTAACTTTGAAAAAATTGTCTTGCATTGAAATCATCACTAGAGTACTCAGATAAAACTCATATTTAAGAGCAATGAAAGATATTGTAATAGGTGTTTTATGTGAATTTTTTAAACCTTCCCGCAGACTGAAAAGTTGAAAAAATTAATTTTTTTTTTTTTTTTTGACAGGCAGAGTGGACAGTGAGAGAGAGAGACAGAGAGAAAGGTCTTCCTTTGCCGTTGGTTCACCCTCCAATGGCCGCCGCGGCCGGCGTGCTGCAGCTGGCGCACCGCGCTGATCCAAAGGCAGGAGCCAGGTGCTTCTCCTGGTCTCCCATGGGGTGCAGGGCCCAAGGACTTGGGCCATCCTCCACTGCACTCCCGGGCCACAGCAGAGAGCTGGCCTGGAAGAGGGGCAACCAGGACAGAATGCAGCGCCCCGACCGGGACTAGAACCCGGTGTGTCGGCGCCGCAAGGTGGAGGATTAGCCTAGTGAGCCGTGGCGCCGGCCGAAAAAATTAATTTCATTGATTTTGAAACATTAATCATTTTCAGCATTTGGACACAACCTGACTATATGCAAATAGTTTAGTTTCTATATTGGATGTGGGTAGCAATATTTTTTCAAGTTTTAAATCATCCGCATAGCATGTGAAATTATAGTGCCTCTCTTCCTTGACAGATTCCAACCTTTTGATTCTCTGCCTTCTTTCTTTGCTACAGTAAATTGATCCTTTAAAACATCCAGGTGCAAATGAATTAATGGCCTTCTATTGTGAGAGAGAGCAATGGAGTCCCTTCCCACTCCATCTCCACATCGAGGTCTCTTCCCCTTCCGAGAAACCCACATATCAATTAAACTCACCTGCTAATTAAAAGCTTGTTTGGAAAAATCCTCGCTAGTTAGAAGCAAAGGAAAGTGTAAAGGTGTCTAAAAATAGAGGCTTTGAATGTCAATTACTTCCTTCCTCCTTGGTTCCTGGTTCCTTGAGTTGAATTGAAGGCTGACAAAAAGAGCTAGAAGAGGGGGGAAAAAAAGAAAAAAATAGTAAGTATTTTTTTCACCCATATTTCCCTGGGAGTATATCAATTGCTTTAGTAACTTCAGCTCTTTGTCAGCAACATCAGGCTACACAGTTTTTATTCATGAGCTCGAACACACCATTTCTCACCCCTCCTCATACAGCCACACTGATTTCCTGTATAAAGGCAGACGAATCCACAGTTCTCACACGTTGAATGTCAACAATCAAACCACAGCTTTGGCAAGCTGGAATATCAGAGGAGTGAAAGTGAATGCGGAAATGATGCCCTGTTCTCATTTTTTAAAAAAATGACATCGCCTGCTCACGAACCTCAGCAGCTACTCAACTCCTGTCTGCTCTTCTAGAGAAATGGCGCCTAAGAGCAAATTTACACCAATAGTAGATTGTCTTTCCTTTCTATTCTATCATAGATTTAAAAGATCAAGTAATGTGCTAAGTCTCAAACTACATAAAGTAAAGAAAATCAAAAAAACAGAACTCAGAAGACTGGGAAAGTCACAGGTTAGGAATAAAGCCACTCTTTAATGCTCCAGACAATAAGAACAAATTAAATTATAACCAGCCTCAGAAAATGACAGCTAATTAATTCATTGATTCGTTCACTCAATAGGTTTTTTTTTTTTTTTTTTTTTTTTTTTTTTTTTTTTGTGTCAGGCAGAGTGGACAGTGAGAGAGAGAGAGAGAGAGAAAGGTCTTCCTTTGCCGTTGGTTCACCCTCCAATGGCCACCGCGGCTGGCGCGCTGCAGCTGGCACACCATGCTGATCCGAAGGCAGGAATCAGGTACTTATCCTGGTCTCCCATGGGGTGCAGGGCCCAAGTACTTGAGCCAATCTCCACTGCACTCCCTGGCCACAGCAGAGAGTTGGCCTGGAAGAGGGGCAACCAGGACAGAATGCAGCGCCCCGACCGGGACTAGAACCCGGTGTGCCGGCGCTGCAAGGTGGAGGGTTAGCCTAGTGAGCCACGGCTCCGGCCTCAATAGGTTTTGTCCGCTGTTTGGTAGTCACTGTGTTAGGAATTGTGAGAACTGTAAACATGATTTAGTTTCAACCATTGGGGAGTTTACAGCCTAGCACAGGAAACTGAAACCAAGTAGAAATTACAATGGCATGTGATAATGGCTGGTAGGAGGAAAAACAGGGGCAACTAACCCAGCTATAAGAGGGCAAACAAAGGTCTTCAGAGACGAAGTTTAGCAAAGTCCTCATGGTCAAAAATAAAGCACCTGAGAGAACAAGAAGAGAGAAGAAAGCACTGCAGTGCTGTTGAATGGGCATCATGAAAGAGAACTTTGCACGAATGCCCACAGAACAGATGACCTGGAGACTGTACAAATGAAGGGAAAGCTCAGAGGAAAATGAAAATACAATGCCATTTTAAACAGCTTTCTGTAATAACTGCATGTGAGGTCCAGGAAATAAAGACGGAATGAGGAAAAGACACAATGTTCTCCATTTCATGACTTCCTGCAAACAGTGCAGAATGAAAACAGGGCATGATTAGGTGGCTATGAAGAGAAACTGTTTATGAAAAGAAGTGTGGAGTTAACTGACTTCACTTAACTGATAACCAAAATAGACCTATATCACAGAGAATTAAATTCGCAGGCCTAAGCTATACTACCTGACACAGAACTAATGTAACAAAGGGATTAATGTAGTAAAGTCCTATAAAAACAAAAAAATTGGGGGAAAAACCATTCTTTAATATGTTTACACTAAAAAATAGGACACTTTTTTTGCCTCTGCTATTGAGGAACAGTGATTTTTTCCTTGTTACTATTTATTGAATTCTTTACTTAGTGGACGTTTAAGCTTACAATTATAAAAATAAACTGAAAGTATATCATTGTGAAAATTTAAAGAATAAGAAAGGAAGGAGGAGGAGGGGGTAGCATGGGCAGGAAGGAGGACACTTTTTTTGTTTTACAAAAAAGAGGAGACATTTTCACACAATACTATGTATCAAGTACGTTAATTATAACAATTTTCTCTGATTCAGGTCAGTGAAGAAGTGCTAAGTACCCCTACATCTATGCATTAAGCATTTTTTAGGTTCTAGGGCTATCACAACTGATGATGAAGGGTGACATGTCTTGAAGCTTAAATACTAGCCAGGAACACAAACTAACAAGTTAAAAAAAGAGCCCTCACTAAGCACTTAGTGTAATGCTAAGTTTTCCCTGTTCTGTAATGTGTTGAATGTATCAATGATATCCTAACAAGTGGCCTCTGGGTCTGAAGGCCTAAACTCTAGTTGCAGTGCAGCATCATGCCTCACAGCCCTCTTAATAGGTTTCCATATCACGTTCTGTTTGAGGTTTTCAGAAAATGTTCTTAGGTAACTCTTTTTTTTTATTTTTAAAGATTTATTTATTTGAAAGTCAGAGTTACACAGAGAGAGAAGGAGAGGCAGAGAGGGGTCTTCCATCTGCTGGTTCACTCCCCAGCTGGCTGCAAGGGCTGGAGCTGTGCCAATCTGAACACTGAAGCTAGGAGCCAGGAGCTTCCAGGTCTCACACACAGGTACAGAGGCCCAAGGACTTGGGCCATCCTCTACTGCTTTCCCAGGCCATAGCAGAGAGCTGGATTGGAAGTGGAGTAGCCGGAACTTGAAGCAGTGCCCACATGGGATGCCAGCACCGCAGGCGGCGGCCTTATGTGCTGGGCCACAGTGCCTGTCCCTCTTAGGTAACTCTTAAAGCCCAAGATTAATCCTCCAGTTGTAAATCACCTGCTAATGGTTTCTTATTGTAATGAAAATCTCTGCCCCTTACTAAGACCTACTATCCACCTGACTGTCTCCTTTGTCTCATCATCCCTCGCTCATCTGCTTTGTGCTATGTACTTGCTCTCTGTTTTTCAGCAACACCAACTCATTTTCACTTTATTGCCTTTTCCCAGAATGCTCTCCCTCAAAACTGAACATAGCACATTCTTTCTTATTTTAAAGGTGCCATATTGAATTTCACCTCTTCCATGAGGCTTTCTCTCATCATCCTGTTTAAAATGATGACATAACAATTTCATTTTTAAGTGACAAAAAAATCTACATTTTTATGGAGTACCATGTAATGTTTTATATACTACATAATATCCAGGTTAAATACATCAATACCTAGGTGGGAAGGCAGGTATAGTGAGAAAAATCACATGTTCCTAAAGTTGTAACTATGAAATGTATGAAGTTTGTAGTCTTATGTAAAAGGTTTCTGGAAAAAAAATGCTTTGTGGTAAAAACATTCAAATCCTTTCTACCAGCTTTTGTCTTCATGGAAATATATAGTATGTTATCACTGCCTGTAGTACCCCTGTTGTGCAACACACCATCAGAATTGCTTACTCTCACCTAACTATAACTTAGTTGTCATTAAGCAACAACCATTTCCTAATTCCTGCCTCTCACCTACACTGCCTAGCCTCTGCTCATCACCATTACAACTTGTGCGATCAACTTGCTAATTTTCCATACACCAATGAAATCATACAGGCCTTGTCCTTCTGTGCTTGGCTTATTTTTCTTAACGTAATCATCTCATGTCCAATGAAAGTTATTGGAAATGGCACAATTTCATCATTTTAATGGCCCTGTAGTATCCCATTGTACATATGTACCATGTTTGATTTATCTAATAAGTAGATAGGCGATCAGTTTGCTTCCTTTTCCTGTCTATTGTGAAGAGTGCTGATGTCCCCTTGGATATAAATCCTGTAGTGAGTTTGCTGGATTGAATGGTAGTTCTGTTTTAACTTTTGTGAGACATTTCCATAACGTTTTCCACAATGGCTGTACTAATTTACATTCTCCCCAAGAGTGTGCAAGGGTTCCCTTTTCTCCACACCCTCGCCAACGCTTGTTATCTTTCTTCTTTTTGAGAATAGCAATGTGACTAGAGTAAGGTGATATCTCACGGTGGTTTTGATTTTCACTTCCCTGATGATTGGTGATGCTGAGCATCTTTACAGGTACCTACTGCCGTGTGTATTTACTTTGTTGAGAAATGCCTAAATCTGCTGCCAACTGGTTTTCCATTTCTGCTTTTGTTTCACGTGGTTTCAGTGTTGGATCTGAAAAATGTGTGCTCATTTCAATATCCTGAAGAATTTTTCCTAAATTTCTTTCTAGTAATTTCAAAGTTTCAGATCTTACTTTTATGACTTTAATCCATTCCTAGCATATTTTTGTACAGATGCACATGGGTATAGTTTCATTTTTCTTCATGCAGATAAACATTTTTCCAGCATAATTTCGAGAAGGCTTTCCTTTTGCCAATGTGTATTCTTAGATGTGTTTACGTACTATTAGGGTCTTTATTTTTTTCCATTGGTTTATGTATCTGGTTTTATTTAATTACAGTAGTACTGTATTTTATTTCAAATTTGGGTAATATAATGCCTCCTGCTTGCTTCTTTTTGATCAAGAATAGGCCTGACTATTGAGGGTCTTTTTGTGGTTCCATACAGATTTTAGTCATGTTTTTTCTAGCTCTGTAAAACATGTCATTGGCATTTGCATTGCACAATTCATATAAAAATGTGTATTTGCTTTGGGCATTATGGGCATATTAATGATATTAATTCCAATCCATGAAAATTGGATGTCTTTGCATTTCTTTGTGTCTTCTTCAATTTCTTTCACCAGTGTTTTGGAGTTTTAATTGGAAAGATTTTTCAATTTTCAGTCAAATTTATTTCTAGGCTAACTTTTATTCTTTTCTTTTTTTGTAGCTACTGAAAATGGAGCAGACGGCGCCGCGATTCAATAGGCTAATCCTCCGCCTGCGGTGCTGGCACCCTGGGTTCTAGTCCCAGTCGGGGCGCCGGATTCTGTCCCAGTTGCCCCTCTTCCAGGCCAGCTCTCTGCTGTGGCCAGGGAGTGCAGTGCTGGATGGCCCAAGTGGTTGGGCCCTCCACCCGCATGGAGATCAGGAGAAGCACCTGGCTCCTGCCTTCAGATCAGCACGGTGTGCTGGCTGCAGCATAATGGCCACAGCGGCCATTGTGGGGTGAACCAACGGAAAAGGAAGACTTTTCTGTCTCTCTCACTGTCTACTCTGCCTGTCAATAAAATAAAATATTAAAAAAAGAGAGAATGGAGCTGCATGTTTAGTTTCTTTTTCAGATTACTGACTGTGTAACAAGGGTATTGATTGGGGGATGTTGGCTTCAAATTCTTCAACTTTACCAAAATATTTTATTAGTTCTAAAAGTTTTTTGATGGATTCTTCAAGATTTTCTACATATAAGATCTTGTCTTCTGCAAACAGTGACAATTTGACCTTTCTTGCCTAATTGCTCTAATAAGGACCTCTAGCATTAAATTAAATAGAAGTGTTTGAAGCAGGGCTCCTTGTCCTGTTCTAGATCATGGAGTCAAACCCTTCAGCTTTTCCCCACTTATTAGGATAATAGCAGCTACTTTGTTATGAATTCCTTTTATTATGTTGTCCATGTACTATTCTTGCATCCCTTCTATACTCAATTTGTTTGAAGGTTTTTTGTTCATTTGTTTAGTTTTTTTAAACATGAAGTGATACTGAGTTTTCTTAAAGGCCTTTTCTGCACTCATTGAGATGATTAGATGATATTTATTCTTCATTCTATGGATTTGGTATGTCGCGCGTATTGACTTGCTTATGTGTGAACCATCCTTTCATCCTGCTTTATTGTGGTGAATAATCTTTTAAGTTTGCTGATGGATTCAGTTTGTTTATACTTTGTTGAGGATTTCAAAATCTGTGTTCATCAGGGATATTGCTTTAGCTTTCTTTCTCACATCTTTGATTTTGGTGTCAAGATACTGCTAGCCTTGTAAAATGAGCTGGAAAGAATTCCTTTCTCGTCGATTTTTTTGGGAAACAATTTGTTTTAGTTCTTACTTAGCTGGTAGAATTCAGCAGTTAAGCCATGTGGCCCTGGACTTTTTTTTTCATTAGGAGACTTTTTATTACTAATTTGATTTTACTACTTATTATTTGACTTTAAGTATGATTCAATCTTGGAAAGTTGTATATATTCGTGAATTTGTCCACTGATTCTAGGTTATCAAATTTGTTGCTGCCTAATTGTTCATAATAATCTCCAATAGTCTTTTATAGTTCTCTGGTGTCAACTGAAATGCATTGTTTGTTGTCTCTTATTTATTTCAATATTTTTTCTTAGATTAGCTAAAAATATGCTAATTTTATCTTTTCCATGACCAACTCTTCATTTCTTTGATTTTTTTGGAAGAGTTTGCAAAGCCTCTATTTATTTCTGCTCATTGTTTTATTATTTGTTTCCTTCCACAAAATTTGAGTTTGATTTGTCCTTGTTTTTCTAATACCTTAAGGTGCAGAAGCAAGTTTTTTGGTATGTGTTCTTCATGCTTTTTGGCTGTAACCTTGGATTGCAATAAGCTTTCCATTGGTACTTTTTTGACTTGTTTCAGAATAGGTTTTGGTACATCCTATTTCCACTGCATTCAGGAAAAAATTTTAATTTCCTCCTTAATTATCTCCTTGATCCTTTGGTTATTCTGGAGGAGGTAGTTTACTTCCCATGTATTTCTGAAGCTTCACATTTTGTAGTTACTGTGATTGACTTCTAGTTTTAATGTATGGTAGCTAGAAAAGATACTTGATATATTTTTTAAAAATTTTGTTGAGATTCATTTTGTGACCTGCTAAATAATCTATCCTGGGGAATATGCCAGGTGCTCTTGATAAGAGTGTATATTCGGAAGCTATTGGGCGAATGTTCTGTGGATGCCTATTAGATTTACTTAACTTGGGGTGCACCGTAACTGTTTCTCTGATGTGCGGTTTCCTTGATGATTTTCTCCCTGGATGATCTGTCCATTTCTGAAAGTGGAGTGCTAAAGTCTCCTATGATTATTGTATTGGAGTCTCTTTTTTCTTTAAATCTGTTAATATCTTTGCCTTATATGTCTAGGTGCCCCAATATTGGGTTACTTTTTTTTACAAATGTTATTTGCTCTTGCTCAACATTTGATCATTGTATAATTCTTTTTCTTGTCACTTTTTATTGCTTTTGATTTAAATTTTCTGTTTTCCTCAATGTAAATAGAGCTATTCTTGTTTTATTTTGGGCTTCGTTTATAAGAAACACATTATTCCATTCTTTAACTTTCAGTCTATGTGCGTCTTTTTAAGCCAGTCCCAAAAGACAGATATTATATGTTTCCACGAATCTAAGGTAACTAATAGGGTACTCAAAATGTTATGCATTGGAGTGAAATGGATATTTTGAGATTCGATCACTGTTTACAGCCCTTGACTCTACTGTTGAGGAACAGTATCTTTTTTTATTTATTTGACAGAGTTAGACAGTGGGGGAGAGAGAGGGGGGGAGGGGGGGAGGGGGAGGGGGGAGGGGGGGAGAGAGAGAGAGATCTTCTTTCTGTTGGTTCACCCCAAAAATGGCCTTCACGGCCGGAGCTACGCCGATCCGAAGCTAGAAGCCAGGTGCCTCCTCCCCGTCTTCCATGCAGGTGCAGTGGCCCAAGCACCCAGACCATCCTCCGCTGCCCTCCTGGGCCACAGCAGAGAGCTGGACTGGAAGAGCAGCAACCAGGACTAGAACCCAGTGTCCATATGGGGTGCTGGCACCTCAGGTGGAGGATTACCCAAGTGAGCCTGGTGCTGGCCCCAACAGTATCTTTTTCATCAACTATCTGTTTTCTTGAAGTTCACTGAGTTTCCTTAAAGATGTTTCAAATTCTTTATTGGGGTGTCAGTGTTGTGGTTCAGTGGGTAAAGTTGCCCCTTGCAATACCAACATCCCATATAGCCACTGGTTCAAGTCTTGGCTGTTCCACTTCTGATCAAGCTCCATGCTTAAGGCCTGGGAAGAGCAATGTAAGATGGCACAAGTGTATGGGCTCTTGCCACCCATGTTGGAGACCTAGATGAGGCTCCTGGCTCCTGGTTTCAGCCTGGTCCAGCCCTGGCCAATGTGGCCATCTGCAGAGTGAACCAGCAGATGGAATGATCTCTCTCTCTGTAACTGTTTCAAATAAATACAGAGTTTTAAAATTCTTCATCTGGGGGTGGACACTGTGGCACAGAGGTTAAGCTACCACTTGATCTACATCCCATAGTATAGCACAAGGTTTCAAGTCCTGCCTCTGCTCTCAATTCAGCTTCCTGCTAAATGAGCACCCTGGGAAGCAGATGATGCCTCAGGTATTGGGGTCCCTTCCACCCAAAAGGGAGATGCTGAATTCCTGGTCCCTGGCTTTGGCCAAGCTCAGCCCCAGATGTCAAGGATATTTAGACAGTGAACCACCGGATGGAAGATCTCTCTCTCACTTTTGCTCTCTTGCTATTACTCTCTTTGAAATAAAAAAAAAAAGGTATATACTCTGCATCTGAGAAACTGTTAACATCAGATCAAAGTTAGCTAGGTTTAGCACCTTGTTTCCTTTGTTAGGTAAGGGCATAGTTCCCTCAGCATCCTTGATGCTTGCTGGTACTTCACGTTGCCTTTGTAGTGAAGGATTAGTTCTCTGTCCCATCACTGTGCTCTGGGTTTCTTTGTGGCTGTCCTCCGCAACATTCCAACTAGTCTGCTTCTTTTCTCTGAGTCTAGGAATGCTGTCACTTCGGCACTAGATGGCTCCCCAAAATGAAATTTCTCTCCTGCCCATGTGCCATCACTGCCTCACTTGCTCCCTCAGTTCAGATGTCTCCCCGAGTCACAGTTGAGTTACTACTCAGAAGGCAATGAGGCGGCATTGGAAAGGGTTAGTCCTTCTTTGCAAGCCTTCCCCAGGGCCAGAACAGGCCCACATACCCAGTTTTATAGTCATCAAAGTCACAATGCTAGATTAAATCCAAAGCCCACAGCCTGCACAGAGCAGGCAAACACAGGGGTAGGACCACAGCCCACAGTGCTAGAATCTGTGGGCTGCCGAGATCAACTCACAGTCCAAAGCCCAGCCACAGGCGATGATGGCAGGAATCTAAGTCTGATTATTAGAGCCATGGGGCACTACATGACATGGGCACTGGGTCAGAAATGCCACAAGTGGGCAATAACCAGAGGTGAGGGACCATTAGGATCTGGAGAATGTCAGCTTTATCCATCCCTGCACTGAGTCCAAGACAGTGCCGTGGCTCTTCTCTGTCTGTCTTATGATGGAGGAATGGTCATCAGGCAGCCTCCCGCCTGGCCAGTCTGGCACCAAGCTGTGTCTCAACGTCACTAGGCCCTGCCAAATACTGAGGTGCACTCTGGGTCCACATGAAACTGGCAGTGATACAGAAGAAGATGAGCCCATCACATCAGGGTGCAGTCTCTTCCTGATGTTTGGGCAAGTCTGGAGGCTCCATCTCTGAGCACCAACCTTTGCACTGATCAGGTGCTGAGTGTCACACCAGGGACAAGGCTCTGAGCTCCAAGGTGAAATCCACATTCCCTTCCCCCCGCCACTGCCCAGCAGCGGGAGTCTTGCTCCATGGTTTGCAGATGCTGGGGTAGGGGTGGTAGAGGTGGTCCTCTCAGCCTCCTGGCTAAAGAGGGCTCTGCCTTTCAGTTTGCAGACCCAGGCCTGGGGGCCTAGGGGACACTGTCAGACACTGGCCCTCATCACAGTGCAATTGGTACTGGATTTTAGCTCTAAAGTCCAGATACAGTTTACTTTTCTTCTCCCAAGCTGGAGTCAACTCTTTGTAGACTGCATTGCCGGGAGCTGGGGAAAGAGTGACACATACACATCTTTTCTTCCTACTTTCTACAGCATATCTCTCCTTCTCTGCTTACTGTCCCATCAATATTATTCTATCAGTCATTTTCTTCATAGCAGTTCTTATTTTTTTATCTTCTTAATTTTAATTTTTATTAGGTTTTTAATAGATTCAACACGCTTTATAGGTTCAAGTCTAAGAATTTAATGATATTCCTTTCCTCCCTCCTTTTCTCTCTCCCTTCCCACTCACCTTCTTTCTCCCTTTTTTTAGTTTTTGAGAAAACATATTTTCAATTTAAATTACAGTAAAAAGGCTTGATACTTCACTGAATAAGAAGTTTAACAAGAAGCAAACAGACCCTAGTTTATAGGAATACAGGCAACAGCTACAAACAATAACTCAATGGATGCAACTGGAGGACATCATGTTGAATGAAATAAGCCAAACCCAGAAAGAAAACCTAAAATTTAAACTACAAAAAAAATCTATATGTATCACTATTGCTGCTAATATAGATTTGTAAAACTTGGTTGTATATAGCAGTTATTATTTTTTGAAAGACTTCATTTATTTATTTGAAAGAGTTACAGAGGGGGCAGGGAGGGAGGGAGGGAGGAAGGGATTTCTCATGGAGAGATCTTCCATCTGCTGGTTCACACTGCAGGTGGCCCCATTGGTTAGTGCTGGGTAAAGCTGAAGTCAGGTGCCAGGGGATTATCTGGGTTTCACATGTGGTTGACCGTGGCCCAATCACTTTGGCGATATCCTGTTGCTTTTTCCAGGCCATTAGCAGGGAGCTGGATCAGAAGTAGAGCAGCTGGGACATGAGCCAGCACCCATATTGTACGCCAGGGTCTTAGGTATCAGTTTTACTCCATTACACCACAATGCCAGCCCCAAACAGTTCTTATTATTTTAAATTTCCATGTTGTTTCTGTCTCTCCCTCTTTCTGCTCGATGAGATGTGAGCTTAATTAACAGAAAGTTAGATCGTTCATCATTAGACGAGTGTCTTGTCCCCCCTGCCAACTAGATGGTGAGCAGGTGCAGTGCCCACATTCCACTGTTCCCTTGTGTATATGTTAAATATCTGGGATTTTTCCCAAGACATTTCAGAAATGTGGAAATAGACAAGGAACAAAACCAAAAACATCTTAAGAAAGAAAAAAAGCTTGTAAGTTATGAATATTGCATAACATATGCACTGATTGTATTCTCTTTTGAGGCTACACATGCTTCTGACTGTGAGCCCTTGGTAAAATCATGTGCCAGGCACTGAACTAGCATTTAATCTTCCCAACTTTAGAAATGGGTACTTACAACATCTGTCCTCCTGAGATGAGTCTCAGGGTAATTTGAATTTGAATTTATCTGATTAATGATGCTGAAAAGTTTTCCGGTATATTTACTGTTCATTTGTATATTTTCATTTGAGAAATGTCTAAAAGGACTTTTGCCTATGTTCACTGGGCAGTCTGTTTCCTTGAGTTGTTTGAATACCTCATATATTTGGGATATTAAACTCTTACCAGATGTAAGGTACGGGCATATCCTCTCACATTCCATAAATTTTTCTTTACTTTGTTGTCGTCTTTGCTTTACGGAATCTTTTAGTTTGATCCAATCCCACGTCAGTTTTTGTTTTTGGTGCCTTTATTTTTCATGTTAACTCCAAGAAATCCATGCTCACACCAATTTAAAGGAGCAAATTTCCTCTATGCTTTTTCTTTCCTGTCATTTTTCTTCTCAAAGTTTTGCATTTTTATGTCTTATATTTAAGTCAGTAATCATTTGAGTTGGTTTTGCACATGGGGTGAGGTACAGATCCATTTTAATTCTTTTGCACATGGAAACCTGGTTTCCTGAAGACCATTTATTAATCAGAATGTTCCATCCCTACTCTTTGTTGTTAGCATCTTTGTAGAGGACCAACTGATTGTAACTGTTTGCATTAATGTCTGGACTCTCTGCTCCATTAGTTCATATCTTTGTTTTTATGCCATAACTATGCCATTTTAAAACAGTCTTGTGCATAGAAAACTCTTCCACTAAAATAGAAAAATACTCCACTAAAAAACCTCTTAGAACTAATAAGCTCCATAAAGTAGCAGAAAACAAATTCAGCACACAAAGCAAGTCGTATTTCTACACACTAGTGGTGAACTATCCAAAAAAAAAAAAAAAAAAAAAAAAAGAAATCAAGAAAACAATTCCATCACAGCAACATCAAAAACATGCTTAGTAATAAATTTAACACAGGAAGTAAAAGATTATCACAGTGAAAACCATACAACGTTGATTACAGAAATATATATGCACAAAGAAACGGAACAACATCTCTAATTATAGACAGGAAGAATGAATGGTGTGAGAAATGACTAATAGACCCAAAGTGATCTAGATTTAAAGAAATCTCAATAAAGATCTCGGTGACATTTTCAGAGAAACAGCAAAGATAATCCTAAGGACTGTATGGAACCATGAAAGGTCCTGAATGGCCACAGCAACCCTGAGTGAGCACAAAGCTGGTCACCAGCACTGAGTGCAGCAGGTTAGCCCAGAACATGTAATACCCAACTGAAATACTGGTTCAAGTCTCTGCAGCTTGGCTCCTTTTTTTTTTTTTTTTTAAGATTTATTTATTTGAAAGGCAGAGTTACAGAGAGGCAGAGAGACAGAGAGAGGGGTCTTCTACCTGCTGGTTCACTCCCCAGATGGCCACAACAGCCGGGGCTGTGCTGATCTGAAGCCAGGAGCCAGGAGCTTCTTCCATGTCCCACACATGGGTGCAGGGGCCAAAGGACTTGGGCCATCTTCCACTGATTTCCTAGCAGAGAGCTGGATTGGAAGTGGAGCAGCCAGGATTAACTGTTGCCCATATGGGATGCCGGCACTGCAGACAGCGGCTTTACCTGCTACGCCACAGTCCCTGCTTGGCTCCTGATCCAGCTCTCTGCTGATGAGCCTGGAAAAGCAGCAGGAGATGGTCCGGTTACTTTTGCCTCCACCACTCATGGGGGAGACATGGATGGTGTTCCAGACTCTTGACTTTTGCCTTGCTCAGACTGGCTGTTGTGGACATTTGGCAAGAGAACCAGAAGATGAAAGATCAATCTCTCTCTCTTCCCCTCCACGCTGCCTTTTAAATAAAGAAATACATCTTTATAGGAAAAGGAAAGAACAAGGCTAGAGACATCACACCATGCAGTAAAAGCCATTTTAACAGCACAGTACTGGCAGGCCTTCATTTAATTGCTATCTGTAATAGAAAATTTAGGGTGGTGGCTGTAATAGAATTTATTTAACTTTCAGTATTTATGTAAATTATAATCTTGCAACTGAATAGATCTGTTCTTTAAAGGTGTTAAAATAGCCATATTCTCAATCTCCTTGCTCCCTCCCAAAGGGATTCCCTTAAATCAGACAACTGACCCAATGGACACGAGGCTAGGAGGGGGAAAAAATACTTTCCTTTGCAATTTTCCTCTATATTTTAAACTTCAAATATCTTTTATTAATTGAGCATAAAATACCTTCACTTGTTCCAGCCATAAAGAAAAATATAGCTTGAAGAACGTCATTTTGCAAGGTTCATAAATTATTCTCTTATTTTTCACATGGACTAAAGCCTAGATTTAAGTGGTAAGCAGATGATCACAGAACGACCTTGACACAGGCCAGAGCAACATATGGAATTGTTTGTCTACATTCACTTCGTGGCTTGAGGCAAACAATATTCTGATATGGACAAAAGGGAGGACACCAAAACCGCCTCTCCAGAGTTCAATCATGTAAAATTGCAGACAAGAAATTATGCGTAACTATAGCCATTTACAAGTGGGATTTGCATGAGCAAATTTTAGATTAATCAGCTATTGATTTTATTTCCATGGAAAAAGCATAGTTTAAATTACGGGGGTGGTACAGGGCAATGGTTAACAGCATGGTTGTTGGGGCTATAAAATGTAAGACTCACGACGCACCCTGTCCCGGTGTATGGGTTCTTGGGTCAAACAACTATAGGTTTATGAATCACAGTCTCCTCATCTATAATGTACACACAGGATACTTCTGTGGAATTGGGAGCTTCAATAAGATAATGTACACCTAGCATAGTGCCCAATACAATGAAACCTCAGAAAATGATAGCTATTATTGTTAACTTCATTATTTTTCAGGGAATATTGAAAAATAAAGTGACTTTAAAAGAAGAAAATTAAATCTAAAATATTTTAGTTAACCTCTGAACTTTAGGTATGTGAAAATATCAAATCATTGTTATATATTAGTCTAGTTAATATTTTCCTAATCTAAATCTTCTACTTGCCTGCTCCATGTCTGAGTTTCTACATTTGCCCACATCTCATGATAATCTCCCAATTCTTCTTGTGTGTAACAGTAACACCAGACCTTAGTACATTTTTTATTTTCTATTCTTAGGCACTAACTCTCAAATTTCTCTAGCATTTGCACAGTATCTTCTTTTATCTCAAGCGTCTCTAAAAAGTTTTCTAACATGTTTTGCATCTGTTTACGAAAGTTAATTTTTGCTGACTATACCATTTTCTTTTTTTTCTTTTAAAGATTTTTTTTAAAAAATTTATTTATTTGAGAAGTAGAGTGACAGTGAGAGGGAGAGACAGAGAGAGGTCTTCCTTCCACTGGTTCACTCCGTAAATGGTGTCAATGGCTGGAGCTGCGCCGATCTGAAGCCAGAAGCCAGGAGCCAGGAGCTTCTTCCGGGTCTCCCACGAGGGCACAGGGGCCACAAGGACTTGGGCCATCTTCTACTGCTTTCCCAGGCCATAGCAGAGAGCTGGATTGGAAGAGGAGCAGGCAGGCCCATATGGAAAGCCGGCGCTTCAGGCCAGGGCTTTAACCTGCTGCGCCACTGTGCTGGCCCCTACCATTTTCTTTTTATAGTATGTATATCTTATTCTAGTGTATTCTCTTATATTGAGTGGAGAATGGTTACCCCATACCTTCAGAAAGTAATCAATGAGGCAGATTTTGTTATAAAACTTGTATATATCATTTCCATCTTATCTTCTACCTTTCTCACTCATATGGTTTAGTTCTCAAAGATGCAAATTAACTGTGCAGCATTAAACAACAGAATGCAAAACTTAACTTTGTACCCTCTGAATTAATCTTTTATTCTTCCTGAAAGAATTTTCTCTAAAAGAATAAGAATATTTTGGATTTTGTTAAAAAATCTGTTTTCTTGTCCTTGAAGCCTGTATGTAGAAAACCAACCAGAACAGTGTAGTTGTTATTGGTATGTTATACATTTTTTTTAACTTCACAACCAGCTGGAGTTCTAGAGATCTGAATTATGTGCTAAGTACTCTGGTTAATTAGAGTGCTATTTAATTTTTGTAATTCTGCCTGAGCCTGAATAGTGCAAAATCCATTTGACCTGTATCTTACACTCATCTACTTGCCACAAGTCTGGGACCTTTTTAATGATGAACTGCTCTGACTGGTAATCACCTTTGGGCCTCCTGTGCCTTCTCTTTACAAATTAAAAAGAAGCTTGCAAAAACATCCTGATGCAGGGAGCACAGGCAATATAGTGAGGTTGCAAGAATAGACAACTAACAGCAATCATGAATATTGATAAGGAAAAAATGTAGCAAGACCATCTCCAACAGTCCTCTACTCTTTGTGGATTTAGAACAAAAAAAAAAAAAAAAAAGAAAGAAAATTGTGAAAGAGAAATATGTTACACCATGGGAAGGTAGGAGGAGATGCACTGCAGAGGCGGGTGTGACCAGGTCCTGTGTTGCATGTATCTGTGAGCAAAAGGGGCTCCGTGATCAGAATGCAGAGAGGAGTCATCTGAACTCCACGTACAGAACAAGTAAGGTGTAGGCCATATTAAAGTGGTACAGATCATTAAGCACGCTTGCTTGCCTGCTTCCAAGCAGTGACTTGGAATTATGTCAGTGGTATCTGTCAATGAAATATATTTATTGAAAAGTTGCTATAGGCGAGGTGCTACTTTAAACTGTTGAGAAAAGAGCTTTGAAATCAAATGATGAGATTTATTCTAATAAAGTTTACATTCTAGGGAGGGCATGTGGCCTAGCGTTCAAGTCACTGGTTGAGATGCCCACATCCTAAATCAAAGTGCTTGGATCTGAGTCTCAGGTTTGTCTTCTGACTCCAGTTTCCTGCTAATGCAGACCCTGGGAGGCAGTGGTGAAGGTTCAATTAATTGGGTTCCTGTCACTCATTGGGGAGACCTGGAATGAGTTCCTGGCTCTCTGCCTGTGAGCCATGACTGTTGCTGGCATTTGGAGAATAAATCAGCAGATGGTAAGTCCCTCTCTGCCTTTCAAATAAATTTTGTAAAGCTTTCTTTCTAATCAGAGGGAGACATGAGGAAGAATGAGTAAACATGTGACAAAACTAGTTCAGTTATTACAGGGCAATGCAATTCAGAGAAAATGAAGAGGAAAGTGGGCTTCCAAATGAAACATAGGAGGCAATGTTGTGGCAAGAGAGAACAGGAAAGCAAAGTATTTGCTCATAGAAGTAAGCTGGGCAAAAGGCTAAAAGGAATGAGGTTGATGTATTTAAGAAAGGAAACAAAAGTATGAGTTGAACAGAGCAAGAGGGGGAGAATAAAAAGTCAGAGAATTGCATTTTTAGTTGAGACAGAGTTCAGTGTTGCTTGAGGACTTTCTGTGAAAGCAAATGATGTGACTGGAGTTAGATTTTTAACCAATCACTCTGGCTCACGTGGGGTTAACAGACTACAAAGGGCAAAGAGAGACAGGCAGACCCATCTATAACGCCTCACTTTGACAAGTGTGAAGCTGATGGGCCCAGGGCAGAAGTAGGAGACACGGAAGACACAGTAAATATATCGACAACTGTGGAGTCATGAGGACGGTTCCTGTAGATACGGCGAATGTGGAGGCTTAAAGAAAAGAACAAATCCAGGGAACATGCTGCATCTTTGATCCAGCAAGTTAGTCTCTGTGATGCCACTGATGAGAGAAGGTAAGGTTTTGATAGGAACAGGATGGCTAGGATGTTATCATGACCATTGCCTGTTACAGCTTGCATGTGGATGTGTCAGAGCGAAGGTAATGATTTAAGCCTGAATCCAGAATGAGTTCAAGAAAATGAATGCCACTGTGGCGCTTAGAGCAAAATGGTAAGTATTTCACAGCACAGCGCTATAGGAATCCAGAGGTCCATAAACTGACAAAAACAAGCAACTACCAAACGTAACCACTTCTGCTTTGCTGTCCTTCCTATGCCTCCAATTTTTCTTTTACCCTCCCCTTTTTACACTAATGCTGACTTCATAAAACTTATGATGAATTCTCTCCTCAGGAAAAAAAAAATCCAGCAGCCCTTATTTCCTCATGATTAAACTAGCAACCCAATGCAATCCAGGACTAAGTTTATCTCCTTCTCAAAGTTCACCTTTGACGTTTCTGACCAATGAAATGATCTCTGACTGCCCATGCAGAGTACTTTCCTTCTGGGGTTTCCACACTATGTCTATGTGTATGTGCCTATACACAGAACTTTCACGACTCTACCGTAGTGTGTTATATTTTTGGTTTTGCTACTACATTCCAAATACCCTGAAAGGAATTGCTAAAAATTTGGACTGATACAACAATAACAAAAATGACAACAGTAACAACAGCCAGGAAGCAACAATAACTGTGATAGAAACAGCAGGATGAAGTTGATCATTAATACGAATGCTTCCTTTGTGCTGGCACATGATTTAATTCTTCAAAAGGTCACTTTATTTACTATTTTTCAGCACTTTGGGGGCTGGTAAAGCTATATTGCCAGTTGAACAGATATAGGGGCTGAGTAAGCTCACATGACTACCAGGGACACAACATACACAGGACAGGACCAGAAGTTCAGCTTCTCCCTAGGTTTACATGATCTTCCCCAACCAAGGACACAGAAACAATCTAGCCACTGCATTGATAACCAAAAGCCACATTTTAGAAAGAGAAAAAGCATTTAACTTCTGTTTAAGGACTTCTTTGGTTTCCAAATCAATTGAAAGTTAAACCTTTAACTCTCTCTTGGGAAGGTGGTGAAATGTGGTGGGGAGTCTTCAATGTGCCATGACGCACACAAACCTCCAGCTGAGGTCTGCCTGGGAGAGTGGTTCATCGTATTATCAGGATCCAACCTACTTGCACGCATGGGGCGTGGAGAACGGTGCTAAAGCCAGCAGTGTGAGAACAGGAAACAAAATAACACCAGCCAGCAGACCACTGGGCGCCAGGAGAGGACTTAGGCAGCACCCATCTTAAGGACCCCCTCTGAACAGCACAGAATGAAAAGCTGCTGGGTTTTGTCAATTTCCTACTGCTCAATGAAAGGAGATTTCTATTCTAATTATGGGTGAGCTATTTTTGTCATATATCCCTACAGGGTCACTGCTTCCAATCCTGAACTTATTAATTTGGGAAACATTTTGGAAAATAGCTGAGATTAAGACTGATGGGTGCTATTTTAAACTATACTCCAAAGAGAGAAGCTGAAATAACAAGACAGTGCATCCTTTGGTAATGTGACAGGCAGTGAATTGTAGTATAAAGGAATTAAGCTCCAGGCCAAAATTAAGTCTTAAAAAGCATGCTAGCTTTATATCCATTTCTGTGGCTGCGAAACCTGGTTCTGTTAGCACAAGAATATTGAGTTTCTAGAGAAATTCCATTTCATTGCCTCTGTACCAGGATATCAGTCAGTGAAGAGTTTGCCTGTGGTTTTTTGTTTTGTTTTGTTTTGTTTTTTTTTTGTAAAAGCAGTTAGATGTATCTTTTCTTCTTAGTCTGCATTTTCATCACCTGTTACCTATTTATGACCATTTTGGAGCCAGTCTCTTTAATGATCTTTACAATATATATTCCCCATTTGTGCTTTGCTACTTGCGATTCTCCTTACTTACGAATCTACAACGTCTCCTACAATGCACTGAGCAACTGCCATACAGTCCCCACACCATGCATTCAACCTAAACATAAAACCTCTTAGTCCTGCTGATTTCAGATTCCCTTTCCTCATGTAGACAAAAAGTCTTAGGTTTCCCTCTTACCTGCTCTTTCCCCAATCCATAATTTTTTTGCTTTTCAATGTCTAGTAAAAACAGAAGAAAATCCCATTTTCAATTAAGTTTTTTCAGATAATTCCTTACCTATTCATTTAAATGTGTGCTAATTCAATATCTGTATCCAAAGAAACATGTTTCTAAAATTCTTAATTTATTGTGCTATAATTGCAGTCAGTGTTCTGCTTGTACACATATTTTCATCTTCATTAAATCGTAAGTTTGGGGGCTGCTGCTGTGGTGTAGAAGGCTAAACCTCTGCCTGCAGCGTAGGCATCCCAATTGGATGCCTGTTCGTGCCCTGGCTTTCCCTCTTCCGATCCAGCTCTTGGCTAATGGCTTGGGAAGGCATTGGAAGATGGCCCATATATTTGGGCCCGTGCACCCACGTGGGACGCTGGAAGAAACTCCCAGCTCCTGGTTTTGTTTTAGCCCAGCTCTGTCCATTGCAGTCATGTGGGGAGTGAACCAGTGCCTTGAAGAACTTTCTATCTCTTACTCTCTCTGAAATTCTACATGTCAAATAAATAAATATTTTAAAAAAATCAAAACCTATAGCACAGATATAGTGCCTAGCAATTAAGACACTAGTTAAGATGTTCATATCCCACACCAGAGTACCTGGATTCCATGACAAGCTCTGGCTCCTTACTCTGACTTCCTGCTAATGCAGACCCTGGGAGGCAGCAGTGATGGCTCATATAAGGGGATTCCTGCAACCTATGTGGGAGACCTGTATTGAGTGCCCAGCTCCTGGCTTCAGCACCTGGCCAGCACCAACTGCTGTGGGCATCTGGGAAGTGAAGCAGCAGTTAGGAGCACTTTCTCTTGTAAGTTTAAAAACTTACAAGTTCTTGAAGGAATACATAAAACTGTTGTGTCTTATATGATAACTTACATCCTAACAGAGGGCTACACAAGTAGTAAGTATTTGATAAATATATACTGAAGTAATTGGAAGTTGTTCTACATGTTAAAATGGAAGGAAGTACTGGATTAGAAAACTGTAAAACAGAATGAGATCTCTACTACAGAGTTTATTAAATGTGTAGTCTTTAACAAATCACTTAATTCTCCCAGAACTGCATTTGCAAGTTTAAAAACTAAAATTAATATTATCTTCCCTATCTAGTATAAAGAAATGATACACAGAAAGAAGGAAATGTAGTATGCCAAACATTTTCTTCTAAAAAGAAGACATTTCCACATTTGCATACATTTCCACATACAACATATCTCCATTCTGGAGATACATTGAAAGTAGATTGTTACTTGGTTGACAGAATGGACAAGAACCAAAAAAAAAAAAAAAAAAAAAAAAAAAAAGGAAGAAGAAGAAGAATCAAAGCATGGCCAGCGCCCATGGCTCAATAGGCTAATCTTCCGCCTGTGGCACCGGCACACCGGGTTCTAGTCCTGGTCGGGGCGCCGGATTCTGTCCTGGTTCCCCCTCTTCCAGGCCAGCTCTCTGCTGTGGCCTGGGAGTGCAGTGGAGGATGGCCCAAGTGCTTGGGCCCTGCACCTGCATGGGAGACCAGGAGAAGTACCTGGCTCCTGCCTTCGGATCAGCGCGGTACGCCGGCTGCAGCACACCGGCCGCGGCGGCCATTGGAGGGTGAACCAACGGCAAAGGAAGACCTTTCTCTCTGTCTCTCTCTCTCACTGTCTACTTTGCCTGTCAAAAATAAAAATAAAAATAAAATTAAAAAAAATCAAAGCAGTATGAATAGTGAATTACAACGTGACCAAACAAAAGACTTAGAACACAAGGATCCACACCAACATTACTCATAACTCAAATTTGGAATTAAACCAAAGATCTACCAATAGATTGATCAATAAACAAACTGTGGCCTTACAAATTAAAACAGAAATGACAAAGAGTAATAAATATCAAAGTGTCATGCTGAATCAAAGAAGCTAGACCTAGAAAAGTATATTGCATGTTTTCCCTTGGATGAAATTACAAAAAAGGCAATTTTAATCTACAGTGTCAAATAAGCACATCACTGGTGGCTGTTGCTAAGGTACAAATAATGGGGATTAGCTGTACTTTGGAAATTTATGTTCATTAAATAAAATATAAATATAAAAAAAATAATGGGGATTGACTGTGAGGGGGCACAAAGGACCTCTTTAAGGTAGCTGAAATGGTCTATATCTTGATCATCATAGTGAAGACATTTATATATACATATATATGTGAAAATTCAAATCTATCTTAACTAAGTATATTTTACTCTAGTTAATAAAGTTTTTTTAAACTAATTGCATCTGAAATCACTGTGTGACTTATTGTAATTCCTACAGAGAAATAAAGGTCACTATGAGTATTGTGCATGATCTTATTTTACAGTTAGGGAAAAGAAGAGAATGACTTCCTCTTTGTGGGATCACTGAGAATATCAACTAGTAAGATTACTTTTTTGCCAGTAAAGAAAACCAAATACTTAAATTTTCCAATGGCCTTTCAGATGAAATGCACCTGCCAAAATCAGTTGCATTTTTGTCTTCTTATTGAAAAAATAAAATGCTTCTGATGAAGGTTAAAAGAAAATTATTACTAATACATTGAAAATAGTAGTACCTATTAATGGGTCAGATTTCAACAGTCGGCAAGATGACCAGCCTCCACACTCTGAAACCCACATTTCAATCCAGACTCTCAAAAATCAGCCAAAGCTGACAACCGTACAGCTTCTGCACTCTCCAATTATCTCCTTTCAAAGCCAGAACACACAAACACTTTTTTGCATTTAATTAAGTATTGCAATTCCAGATTATCTTTGATTAATGAAGAGTGATACAGCGTATAGCTAGAATTATGTGATTATTTCACAACTGATCTTTAATTATTCCATCTGATAATAATTTCACTAATTTTTCATAATGTTCTCTTCTAGCTTCTTATAAATGAGCTATAACAATTAATAATTTTCATTAATTTTCCTTGAAAGTGATTTGAAGTTTGAGATAGAACTCTTAACCTTCAAAAAATGTTTTAAATTTTAATTAAAAGATAGGCTGCCCTATCATATGGAAAAGCTGCATGATTTCTTCAGATTTAGCAACTCAAGTAGATGCTCAAATGTTTCCTTCTCTTTTTGTTGAGTTCTACTGCTTGGGCTTGGGAATCCTTAAATCATTTGCCTCTCTTACTATGATTTTTGTAGCTTGTTCTTCAGTATAAGACCCTTGATGCTTTTTTGTGTCAATCTGGTCATTTTCTGTATGACTCTAGCCAACTTATTAAACCTTCATAAACTGTTGCAATGGTGGCAAAAGGTGGTCAGTTAGAGTTCTTATTAGGAAATACATTGGACTTAGAAAGGTTCAAGGATAATGGAATTAAAAGGTAAGGTTTTATTTTATTGTGAAAAAATTTTAAATCCAGTTTATTGATAATATGCATTTTCAATGATGTTTCTAGGCATAGTGTTGCATGAAGTCACACAGGATGGTACTATCAATCTCAACGTCAGTTCCTTTGAGAATGCTAACAGAGAAGAGTCAATTCTCTGCCAGTTAGATAGACAAATAAAGGAGTCAGGTCTGAGTCTTCAGGCTTTACTTCCAATCAAACAAAGCCAAGTCTGCCAGGGAGCCCGAGAATGAGTAGTTCATGTGCCTGGAGGAAAACTAGAGTACGTCAAGGGAGCCAGAAGAAGGACGAGGTTGAAGAAAAAGCTTATCATGGCCGGCGCCGTGGCTCAATAGGCTAATCCTCCACCTTGCGGCGCCGGCACACCGGGTTCTAGTCCCGGTCGGGGCGCCGGATTCTGTCCCGGTTGCCCCTCTTCCAGGCCAGCTCTCTGCTATGGCCAGGGAGTGCAGTGGAGGATGGCCCAAGTGCTTGGGCCCTGCACCCCATGGGAGACCAGGAAAAGCACCTGGATCCTGGCTCCTGCCATCGGATCAGCGTGGTGCGCCGGCTGCAGCGGCGGCCATTGGAGGGTGAACCAACGGCAAAAGGAAGACCTTTCTCTCTGTCTCTCTCTCTCACTGTCCACTCTGTCAAAAAAAAAAAAAAAAAAAAAAAAAAGCTTATCATGTACAAAACACTACGATTATCACTTAATATTCTCTATGCTGCTTAATGCTTACAACAGACCTCTGAAGCACCTATAGGCACCAACATTTTTAAAAGTGGGGAAAAAATGGATACAAAGGTCACTCAGCTAATGAGGGGCAGAGGCCAGACTTTAACCGAAAGCTCTCTGATCTGAAGCTCACGTTTGTAAACATCATATATACTTAACACTCATCCTAGTGCCTGATTCACCGTAAGGGTTCAGCAAATGGAAATTTTCTATTGCCTATGGGTCCATGACAGCTGTCATTGCCTTGCTATACAGACTGAGGCTTGTGTATGCACTGAGTGGCCTAGATGGGGACCAGTAAGGTGACCTGATACTGTCTGATGACAGAATCTAATCTTGTCGCAGCTGGGATTTTTGGAAACTGTTTGAACTGCTGGAGATCATGAAGGGACACAGCAGGACTAATGACTATCCATGAACTTACACCTTTGTGCGAGAGTTTCATGCTAATTATATTGAAAGGGCACGACTTTTAAAGTTTTTGGAAAATATACTGCCATTAATTAATTTTAAGAAACTTGTGTTATTTCTAAATACAGTGATATGCTACTTAAGTCAAAATATGTAACACTTACTAACATGTTGAGAGTGCCAGGCACTGTACAGTTTCACTGATTCCACAACACTGTGAGGTAAGTGTTTTTGTCTCCATTTTCTTCTGGAGGACTTTTTGAGATTTAGAGAGTTTGAGTAGCTTTCTGAAAGTCATACAAACTGAAAGTGGAAAAACCAGCCCTGAAACTATAAAACTTGGACCTGGATTAATTCTATATATTTTCCCCAGAATGGGTCTCTTTATTTGGACAGTAGTACATTAGTTTAATAGGCATTGAAAATTGTTGTAGAGCACTGTCTTTTTCCAAGTAGTTCATACCATACTTCAGGAAACCAAATCTTCAAATTGCTACCTGTTGGGGAGCAGACCCCTTTCTAAAGTTGAGTGTTTCAGCCATCTTAAGTACAGAACACTGGATGACAGTTTACATTTTCTTGATAGCATAAGGCATTCATTATACTCATCAGTCATGGTACTGTTTCACAGGTGTAAGACCCAGTGGGTTGCAGGTTAAATGAATGCAACACTTATACCAAGAATTTATTTTCCTGAAAAATCATTTAGAATGAGCTCCTTTATTTAGAACATCTCAATTTTTCTTAAAAAATGGAGAAAAGGGTGTTCACATATTAGACCTGTGGAAAGATGTAACACAGCTCACTTTCTGTAAAATACATCACGGAATCCAAGCTAAAAATGCAAATCTCTTAAGCAATTTCCTCCTCTACTTGAAATTGACCTTGTTGCACACTACACTTTCTCCTTTGCCTTTTGTCTTGTGAACAAGAGTCAGAGCACAGTGTAGTATTCTTGCCCTATAAACAAGAGGAATAACATCTTCTCCTTTTAAATGTACACCTACAGATCTGTCTCAGCTGGCACACACTAGGGGATGGGATCCAGCACCATTTCAAGAGAGACTTAAAGAAAAGATACTTCAAATCCTGCACAGTGCTGATAAGTAAAAGTTGATAACATAGAGCTGGAGTGAATATTCACAATTTTAACAAAGAATTCCTGAGTAGTCAAAAAATTAGGGTGCAAGTAACATAAGTATTTGACCTGTAAAGTTATAAGGGCACTACACATTTTCCAATACAGTACTTCAGTGCTCCCAATTAGATTCTGCTGCTATAGTAAGGTCGAATGTAAAGCAATACTAATAATACTTAAAAAACAGCCAAAAAAGAGAAAAAGCAAATCTACCTCCATCTTTGCTCTTTCATGGTAAACTCTACTTTGTTTATATAATGGTTTGGTTTCACTCTCTTCAGATAAATCTATCATTCGAAAAGAATCACTCCTTCAAGGTACTAAAGGGTCAATGAATTGTCTCGGGAAGTATATTTCTAATTCACTCTGTTAAATATTTGTCATATTAGAAAGCAGAGGGATACTTATTATTCCCAATTATATTTCATTTTTGTGGAACTCTTAGGTGAGTGGTAGATGGACTAAGGTTTAACTTTACTGGATTAAAACAAATCACATGGGTTCAATTAGTCATTTAAACTCTTCAACTATTGGCTGGTTCAGAAGTTTTTGCTCTGAAGTAAACGTAAAGTAGTTTTGTGCCTCTATGAGGTATTTGATTTCCACTTTTTCTATTTAGCTTCCTATCATGTCCCATTTAGGAACTCCAAAGTTAACAGGAACACAATGCTCACCTAATTACCATTATTTATATACAGGTTCTATGCTCCTTTCTTCTCCAACCTCCTTGTATTTTCTTTTGTCTCCCCACTTCTTGGTTTTTCTTTACTTTCTCTTGGTCACGTTTATGCCAGGTGAGTGCATTGCCCACATTTGCTTAACTATAAAATTAGAATAAACTCCCTGAGAGTGTACTCCAGGATTTTCCTTGAACTTCAGGATGCACTTTACACTACAGCTTCTATGTTATACATTTTAAGTTATAGCGTATATATTCTACTAAAGCATAGCTTAGCTTTTCATTGCAGTAGAATGAATAACTTCATGTCACTCTCAATTAAGCCCTGCCATCATCTGTCCTGATTAGCACAAAGTGGGATTAGGTGAAAATGGTGATCCATGCTCTCAAAGGCTAAAGCAGAAACCAAGACCTGGCTGGTCCTTCCCCAGTGCCTGCTTCCCCTGCAGATCTGCCCAGTGAGGGAAGTGCCTTTGATGTGGCATCCAGATGCCCTGAGGGGCTATGGAGATTTAAGCAGCATGATGAAGAGCTGTGCTCTCTTCTCTGTCTGTATAGTGAGCTTTGCTCTCCACTGGCAATCTCCTTGCCTCTCCACAGCTGCTCCTGGTGTCAACAGGCTCTCTCTTCCAGTCCTCTCCAGACTTCTCCCTTCACACTCTTTGTCCTGCTTCTTTCCTGGCTTTCAACTTTCTTAGTGAGCAACTTTATTTTTATAGCAGCCAAAGTGTCTGCAATCCTTTTACTCTAAGTATGTAAGCAACAGTGTTTTACTTAAACAGCTGGATGTTTGGACCCTGACCTACAAGCTCACCCCCTACAAGCTCTGTGGAGGTCAGCCCACAGAGTGACAGCGAAGGAAGCAGGTGAGAGCCAAACTCCGCATTCCTAGAGGATCCCCTAGTACAATGATTCAATGTCTCTAAACGGGAGGGTATTTGAAAAGGTTCATGGAATGATGAGAATAAAAGATGAGCTGATTTTGGAGCAATAAATGTGAAAACCCATGCAGATGAAGGGTCTTCAAAATGTACATAGAAACTGTGTTTCTATGTGTTTCTAAAAGAGCTAAATATGTAGAGTTCAAAAAAATTGCACATAAATAAAATTTATCTTTGATTTTCCAAGAGCTTTTCCAAGTATCCCTGTGATAACAGAATACACTTCATAAATTCACCATTATGTATAAATAAAAATAACATAGATTAAAACGTTTCTGACAGTGACACGGCAAAGATTAAATCAATCTTAAATATTTTTACATTTTTATATTTTGGTGCTCAAAACATGTCTTTTTTTTTCTGTGCCACAAATTATTTTCGAGGAAACAACTATTTGCAGGTTTTAATTTCCTATTGAAGCTTGTTCAGACCTGAAAATATTTGGGGTTTGTGTTGTAAGTTTCACAATGACTTCTTTTGGTTTATGTTATTTCTGATTTCTAACTTGTCCTCAAAAAACACGCAACATGTGCACACAAACACACACTTTGTCTCTCTCCTCACCTGCTCTACATCTGCATAGGTTACCCCACTGACTGAAATGAGAATAGGCACATGGATGTATACGACAAAATGGGCACACAAAATGGGTGATGTAATAACAAAGAGGTTCATTTGAATTGATATTTGCAAGCAGAGTGAACCTGAATTCATTGTTTACTTCATCGCCATAAAATTATATTTTTCATTTATTAACACTGAGAAATTTGATCACAATTTAGGCTTGATTTAGATAAATGCTAATAAAAACATACATACAAACCTTTATACATTTTAAAAATGAAGTAAGAAAGAGCAAAGACATATCAAGCAAGCAAGCAGCATGGGGGTAATTCTGTTAAGAGTAGCTTAAAAGCTTGTATTGTAGCACTGCCATGTCAGGAGCAGGAGGCAGCCACCTGGCACGCGGCTGAAATGAGAAGTGTTGAAACTGCAAAAAGCAAGACAGCACCATGGGAACATCTTAAAGTCCCAAACCCACTTACAAAGGAGAACTAGGTGACGAAACACTGCAGAAACATTCACCATATCCAGAACGTGAAGAGAGAAACTCAAATTTCCCAAGACAAATTTTCTTTTGCGCCTAGGTTAATGGGAAATTTCAGGAACTGGAAGGGTATAGGTTGGTTAGTCTAATTCTGTCTACTTTATTATCGTTCCAGAAATTTGAATCAGAATAATTGATATTCTAAGATAAATACTACAAAATTAGAATTTTTCCAGCTGGATCTATTGTTACACATTTTGGAAACACTCCCCAGGGATTCCTAATGGCACCTCTTTTGAAAGTCCTTGGTCTGGGGTAGAGTGCAGAAGGCTGCTGCCTGTGATTGTGGAATCCCAAATGGGTGCGAGTTCGAGTACTGGCTGCTCCATTTTTGATCCAGGTCCCTCAAATGCCCTGGGGAAAGCAGTAGAAGAGAGCCCAAATGTTTGGACCCCTGTTACCCACTTGGGAGACCTGGATGAAGCTCCTGGCTCCTGGCTCTGGACATGGCCTAGTGCTGGGGAGTGAACAGGCAGATTGAAGTTCTGTCTCTCTCTCTCTCTCTGTAACTCTTGCACAATAAATAAATAAATCTTTTTCTAAAAGTCACTGTTCTAATAATATTAATTTTGCAGCTGATGTAAATAAATGTCTGCAAAGTTGGAAGCAAAGGGAAGGGAATTAAGATTCTCCCATCATCTATACATTACAAGCAGAGTCAAATTGGAATAGTTGAAAGAAAAAAAAATAACAGATTCAGATCTCACTGCAACTAATTAGTCTTCTATTATCCTTGGAAAAATTCACCTTTTTCTGCCACAGTTTCTGCATTTGAGCTGGGGATTGTATAATATTACTGAGTGGGGCTGTGCCATAGAAGGTTAAGGCTCCACCTGCAGAGCCAGCATCCCATGTGGGTGCTGGTGTGAGACCAAGCTGCTTCACTTCTGATTCAGCTCCCTGCTCCTGGGAAAGCAGCAGAAGATGACCCAAGTCCTTGGGCTCCTGCACCCTCATAGGAGACCTGGCTGAAGCTCCTGGCTTCTGCCTAGCCCAGCAACCAGCCATTGTGGCCATTTGGGGAGTGAACCAGTGGATGGAAGATTCTCTCTCTCTCTTTCTCTCTTCTTCTGCCTTTCAAACCAATAACTAAATCTTTAAAAAATATTAATGAGTAAATAAACTTATCATCAATCAAGACATAATAAAAGCAGTACCTAGAGATAAGAAACACTCCATAAATGAGAGCTAAATACATGAAGTTACAGCCTTGTGCAAAGAATTTTATACTTCCTTACTTAATCTTGTACCTGCTCTAAGTAAGGCCATATTATTCCCATTTTACAGGGGTGGGAAGATTCAGAAAGGCTAAATAATGTACAACACAGTGATCAAAGAGCAAGGAGACAGTTATTAAATGCCATCTCTGAATGATTCTAAAAGCCAGTGCCACATCTATCAGTCATTGCTTCTTGTGCCATATGCAAAGAACCTTTGGTTTTGAATCTTTTTGGCCATTGAGGAGATTTAAATAAGCCAAGTCCTTAAAAAGTTACAGCACAACTTTTCTCCCCTGCAAACTAGAATGATCCATTTTATACTCTTACATCCTATTTTTAAAGTGATAATGCTGAAATGATTATATCTAAAAGGACTGTACTCTTTTGGGCACATATAAATGTCCCTGGCATGGATTGCATATGTAATTGTAGTTGGTTGAAGGAAGAGGAGAAGGAAAAAAAAATATCGCAAGTATAATATAACTGTTGCCATCTGCCTTTAGGTGAAATTCTGAGATTATTTTGAGCCTCCATTGGACGGTGGCTTCTGTATATACAAAAAAAAAAAAAAAAAAAAAGTGCCACACCACCTGCTACCTATCTACATTAGAATTGACCATGATTGCTGATGAAATGCCAAAATTATCTTTTTATATCAGAGCTACTTGACTCAGCCTCCATCATGCTATGTCCCTTTCCCTTTAAAAACTACAAGGGATAGTAGGGGTCCAGGTGAAACAGAGCAAGGATTTTATGCTAAGAAAGTACACACTACTAGGGCATAAATTTCTTAAATCCAAAGTAGAGTCCAAAAGGAGATTTCATCCAGTAGAAACAAGCTGCCCATGCAAACCATCTGCAGAATAACCACATGACAGACCCAGTGGTGATTTCACAGTTGCCAATAAAACAAGCTTTCCCAAGGAGACAAATGCTTCTGAAAAATATCCTCCACCGCTTAGCATATGGGTCTGTGATTGCTGCCCAGACAAAAGGATAAAGCAAGGTAGGACAGAGCTGTAGCAGAAAAATACTTTCCTTTCTTGTGCAGAATTGGGATGCTTTTTTTTTTTTTTTTTTTTTTGCATTGCTCTCCTTTTCAAAGTCAGAGCACCCAGAAGAATGTCCAGTCTTTGTGCCTAGTGTTGGTTCAATGCCCTTCTCTCCAGTGATCAGGGGGAACTGGATCTATTCTTAAGGATACATGCAGGCCTTGCATTTTTGCTTCATTTTCAAATTTCAGCAGCTTGATAGCTTCTCCCGCTGAAAGAGGTAAGGGAAGACCAATAGAGAAGCTGGCAAAGAAGGTTTTCCAAGAAAGTCACTATTCACTCTCCGCACTCTGCAACTCAAAACCGAGGCAGTGTTCCCTGTCTTCCTGGTACAGGGCTGTGGGATTGTGAGACCAGAAGGTCTAATCTGCAGGGCAGAGCAGCAGCACGCATTACCCTGCTGTGCGCCCTGTGGCTGTTGGGGTAGAGAAACTCAAAAGCTTGGAAGGGCATTTGAATGGAGCTTCTTGGCCAGAGACACCGAGAAGAAAGGATGTCTCCCTGGCAGAAGGTACTAATGTCATGCTTTTCTTCCAGGTCCCATCTTTTGGCTGTTACTCTCTCTTGAAAGAAAGAAACACAATATTTGAAGGGAAAAAAAAAAAAAAACGTAAAAAGCAAGATGAGGAAAAGAAAATACACTTGGTCCTAATCTCTAATACAGTAGAAGACAGTGTGTCCAGATGTAGAAAGATCGCCATCTGAATGACCGCGCTCAGCTTTGCCAAATGCTACTCACCGAATCCCAATTACCTGGACTCCTAATAAACTCCAGTGAACAAAGCAGGCACCCTGCGGTGAATCCTTCAGAACCACATGGAATACTCAAAAGGGAACACAAACATGACATAAAAGCAGATGTCTTACTTAGTGTAACCTCAGAGATTTGCTTTAAAACTTTTACAAAGTAAGCTGATATACAAGGATAAAAGCTGTCTATGTTACCAGAAGCAGTAGGGACACGTGAAACTGCGGCGAAGATATTATAGCGAATAACCAACAGGCAAACAAGAGAGCACACTGCAATCCCCAACAGGTTGAGCATGCTTCATCACTTGGAAATTTACTCTAGGATCAAGGTCAGGCTAGGCTGGAGGATCAGGAGTACTGTAAATATAGACTGCTCAAGAGTCCATAGCAGTCAGAAGAGAGGTGTTCAGAGAGATGTCAAGTAGTTTATAGAGAAGCAAGCAACAGCATCAGATCATACTACTCCTTCCTGTAATCACTATCAGGTTCCCAAGACAAGACTTACAAATGGAGATAATGAGAGAATAAAATGGGATCATATACAATTAGGTATAAAATTATATATGACACTACAAAAGTGTCACAGGTATTAAAAGCGAAGCAAAAAAATCAATGGAGACTACAGTTACAAGAGAAAACCCTGTAAAGGTAGAACTTTACCGCAGTCTGGAAGTTTTGACAGCATCTCATTGAAGAAAATGTGGGGCATAGATTTTCAGATAAGAGAAAGCTAAAGAGCAAAGAGTTTAAAATGGAGCTTAGTTAGCTGTGAGTGGAATAAGGCAAAACAGACGAAGATGGGTATTTGGAACCTGGAAAGGAAATTTGGGAAGAGTAGAATGGGTGAGTTGATCATAGCTTAAATTAATCTGCAACCTTGGCTACTGTTCAGTAGTCTGTCTGAAGTCATTAAATGATGTTAATATTACAAGCATTACTACTGTCTTTTTATTGAGTAATTCTTAAGGGATAGGTACAATAAGCATCTTATATGCACTGCTTCATAGATTTTTTACAGCAACCTTATGTGGTTGAAACTATCATTATTTCAATTTTAAGATGAAGTGTTGATAGGGCTGGTGTGGAGCAAGCAGGTTATACCACTGCTTGCAATGCCAGAATCCCATATGTGAGTACCAGTTCAAAGTTACTCAACTTCTCATTTAACTTCCTACTAATGTGCCTGGGAAGGGAGCAGAAGACGGGACAAGAGCTTGGATCTTTGCCACCCATATGAGAGACCAGGGTGGATTTCCTGACTCCTGGCTGCAGAATGTCCCATATTTGGCTACTGTGGCCATTTGGGGAGTAAAATAGAAGATGGAAGATAGTTTCTGTTTCTCTGTCTCTGTCTCTCTCTCCCCCTAGCTCATCCCCTCTGTTTCTCTGTTGTTCTGCCTTTCAAAGGCAGAAAACAAAACTGTTAACAATATAAAGTGTTAAAAATGAAAAGAATTCCAAAAATTCCACAAGTTCATCCAATGGGATTTGAATCGGAGCTGTCTGACCTCAGATTTCACTTCTGAACTCTGATGCCATAGTCTCTTTACTAAGAGACTAAGGAGATGAAGTCTAGCCTTTTCTGTATTTGCAGCAACTGTTTAGTGAGTATTAGCCTCTGGTGCTCTCAAGGTTACATGCTGTACAATTTTACAATACAGAGGCATGTCACAGTTCCAGACACCCTACATGATCAAGATGCCATGCTACTTTTCCTACCTTACAACTCATCAAATATCATATACCTTTGCAGGTAGATTCTATTTTTTTCCTTGCTTTACACACACACACACACACACACACACACAAAAATAACTAAACAAAGGTCCAGATAAAAAAACGTATACCCAGGGTATTGTATATCCCATATCCTAGATTCATATCTAAATCAGTCCTTTTCAATCATGGGCTGATAAATTGCATCCCAAATCAGGCATACAGCCAAATTTGCATGGCCCCAACTAAGAATGTCTTTATATTTTTAAACAGTTGAAAAACATCAAAAGTTTATATCAATCCCAATTACTACATCTATAAATAAACATAATTTTGTGTTTTATTGGCACTCTATGCTTCTGTGCTTAGGTATCATCTCTGGCTGCTTGCAGACTGCATCAGCAGACTTAAGGAGTAGTGACTAAGACTGTGGTGTAAAGCCTAAAATATTTACTGCCTAGCCTGTTCTAGATAAGTCTCCCATCCTGGTCCTAAATCATGATCCTCTACTCCATCACTCTGCCTCTCATTGTGCAGTATTATCCCTAAAACATACACCTCTGACAGAGAAAAGAAAGGTCAGCGAGGAGACATGAACATCACAAAAAGTAAAGGACATTTCCATATTACCTCTAATTTGAGATTTGCAATAACTGATTTGTAGACAGCTATTTATTTCCTCCAAGGGTATAGACCTCAAATACAAATACAGAATGACAGAAAAAAAAAGTATGTGCTATAAGGAGTATTTTAGGAAATTGTTTTCTGAAAAAAAAAGTGAAGTGGATCAGAGGGGAAAACAGTTGGATGATGAGGTTTCAAAACCTCAAGCTGCTGGGGTTGTAGAATCTTAGTTATCCTAGAATCTGAGCCTGACAACCACTTCTTCTCTAGGAAGGTATGTGGGGAAAATAAAAATTAGAGCTCTGGTACTGTTTTTTAAGTGTTCATTATCACTCAGAATAATACATTTGCCTACCCACGTTTCAGAGACCGGGCACTTACAAAAATATGGCAGCTTTTCAGCTGTTCACATTAATCCTGATATCAAAAGGCCCATTCTCTGAAATCCTTCAACTTCATGCAGTGCACCTCTTGTGATAAACTTGACTCACAACCACACACTACAGAACTCTTCATTCAAGTAGTTTATGCCTTAGTGTTTGAAGACAACCTCTGCTAAGATTGCAGTCATCAGCAGTGTGGAGACAGTTCTATGTTCTCTGTGTACAACGGTCTCGGAATAAGGCAGCACTCAAAATAAGGCAGCCGTTGGACCAAGCATCTAACTCACTTCAGCACAAGGAGTGGAAAGTAACATTGTGCTATGCTACACACTAGTCACCGACCATAAATGATGCAGTGTCAGGCTCTAGCCCATGATCTGTTGACAGAAAATCCTACAAACAATGTATTTAAAGAAAAATACTTCTACCTGTTTAAGGATATGATTTGAAAAAAATTTATTTTTTTGGACCTAATGTGTCACATTGTGAAGGTTGTGTCAACCATAAAGGTGGCATGTCAAACTGACAATCGGTTTACTAGGGTAAAAATAAATATGTTTTCCCCTAAACTGCAGTTTGCTTAACCTCATTTTAAAAATAAACTGCCTAAAGCAGACAGAAGGAAATTTTGGCCATTATCAGTTGTCCACATTCCAGTCCCACTATCTAAAAAAGCACACGCCAAAAGCTTTTAAGACAGTGCTGTGCAATGCCTTTTCATTAGGGTCAGTCTGTCAGGTAATTCTCCTCTGTGAGTATTTAGACTACACTTTCCCTTTTTCTTCTGCGCTAGAGAAAGCCAAGGGAACTGCCCCATGCCCAACCCCACTTTCTTCTTCTAAGTGAGGTTTTTCCTGTGTCACATCATGCCCCAGCTTCTTTGTGGGCCTGTGAGCCTAAATGTTCTTCCACATCGGGTCATCTTTTCATTTCAAGACTCCTACGGAGCACAGTCAAAAGAGCAGCCTCCATGGAGGTTGACAGGAAGAAGTGAAGGGGATTTGAGAGGAAACGGATATCAGGCCCTTGCATTTACTTGAAAAGGGCCAGGCAAAAACTGTCAGGCATACTCAAACACAGCGAAACAGGACTTTCTCATCTGACCAACATACCCCTGGGCCCAGACTGAAAGGGAGTTAAAAGTTATTTATACAAAGGTTTACACACAGATAGAATAAATAGTATTTCCTACATGTAACTAGAATAACGTTCAACTGCATAGAAATTTTACAATTAATAAAACATTTGAAGTTGACAGGTGATTTATAGTTGTTTTTAAAAAACAAACAATAATTAAGAAAGTACAAGTACTGGACTTTGGAAGTAAAAGGGATTCTTGGGGCCAGTGCTGGGGCATAGCAGGTTAAGTCATTGCCTGACACTTCAGCATTCCACATGGGCATCAGTTCAAATCCTGGTTCTTCCACTTCTAATCCAGCTTTCTGCTAACACATCTGAGAGAGCAGCAGAAGATGCCCCAAGTCTTTGGGCCCCTGCACCCACATGAGAGACCCAGATGAAGCTCCTAACACCTGGCTTTGGTTTGGTCCAGCCCTGGCCATGTGGCCATTTGAGGAGTCATCAAGCAAATGGAATATCTCTCTGTGCCTCTGCCTCTCCCTCTCTGTAACTCTGCCTTTCAAATCAGTCAGTCAATCTTTTAAAAAAGGGTGGGGGAAGTTGGATCTTGTATTCAAAAGATGAAAGAACCAGACTTCAAGAAAGAAAATGCAAAAGATCAGAGAACAAAATGCGTATTACTCTATGGTCAATGAAGCTGTGATACTGAAACAAATCTGTGTCCTAAACTAGTTCACTTTTACAGCAATTATTAAACAGATGGTTTTAGAAAAGAGATGGTCACTATAAACCAGCATAAATTTACTACAAACAAACAAACAGTAATGGACAAACTAATTGCCTAAGACAAAGGGGTGATGAGAACGATTGGCCAATAAAGCATTGTAGAGATTCGATATCCAGATTTCAACAAAACAGACAATAAAAACTCCCATGACACTCTGGTTGCCAAAAGGAAAATGTGGACTAGATAATGGTATGGCGTGTCAGTTGAAACACTTTGGGCAAGTGAAACAAACTGAAGGCCAACTGGCTGGAACATAAGAATTCTTGCCACAGTTCATGTCACAATAAAGCCTACACCTGACTCTTGACTCTCACAGAGCATGATCTTAACTTACAATGTATGATGAGGATCTGGACTCTTACTCCGTCTCTTTATCTCTTAACTTCAGGTTTATCTCCATCATTTGTATGCTTAGTTGGGCTCTCTGCCAGGGTGATTCTAAATATTCCAAGATTAGGACCAACTCTGCTGACCCAACAGCCTAGGGACCAAGAATAGACTAAATTCTCAAATGCACACAGAGTAATAATATCAGAAGAAAGGTTACTCGAGGAAAATCTGTTGTCCTAGGACAAATAAATAAATTTTGGACACCCAAAACAACAAATGTCTAATAAGTATCATTAGCAAAAGGCACATTTTATATAGGAGTCCGTAAGTTAAGTTCATATGTACCTCTTAAACCTCTATGATTTTTTTTTACTGAATTCACTGACCTGATTATCCAAATTTTCAGCTGATAACAAACATTTTGCTTCCAATATCAAGTCCCCTAAGCATGATTTGAAAGTGACTTTAACATATTGGACCATTGAGCCAAAGTTGAAATGATGGAATTTTTAAAAATATTTATTTATTTTAAAGACAGAATTACACAAAGAGGTAGAGACAGAGAGAGAGGTCTTCCATCTGCTGGTTCACTCCCCAGATGGCCGCAATGGTTGGAGCTGAGGCAATCCGAAGCCAGGAACCAGGAGCTTCTTCCAAGTCTCCCACATGGGTGCAGGGGCCCAAGCACTTGGGCCATCTTCTACTGCTTTCCCAGACAGGGAGCTGGATTGGAAGAGGAGCACCCGGGACTAGAACTGGCACCCACATGGGATGCTGGCACTGCAGGCCAGGGCGTTAACCCGCTGTACCACAGTGCCAGCCCCTGAAATAATGGAATTTTGCATGCATAGGTGTAAAGTTTTATAATGATGTTCAAAAACCAATGATATAAATAGAATATAGAAGAAAATGGATGTGACAGTTTATTAAAAAAAAAAAAAAGCAGATGTGTGAGTTAACCTGCTGAAACAATGTTTAGTCTGCAGTCTTCAACAAAGTCATATTCACAGCAAGGTCAGTAAAGGCTTCTCTGTTTTCTGTGTAGGTTCAGTCATCCAGAATTTTATGTAACTAGCAATCTGCATATTCCACTTTGATTTGGGGCAAACTTCTCTCTCCAGTTTAATAAACTTGTATTATTCTTTCAGTTATGTTTACTTACCCCTCTTGCCTATAAATTTGTTAAGGCCAAGGTAGAGAGTATGTATGTCTGTTTCATCATTGTGTAATCACAGGGTAGCATTGAAAAATATAATTCATAGGAAAAAATACAATAAAGCTTGAATATGTCCTGAAGAAAATTAATGAAGATGAAAGGTAATTTGGGATCTTTCACGGAAAGAAGAAATGAAGAACTGACATGGCTAGCTTGAGGAAGAAAGATATTAAGACAGGATCATGTCTGTCTTTAAATTTTGAAAACCCTTAAGATGAGCTTAGATGAACCTCTGCTCTGGATGTTATACAAGGAGTTTCAACTGAGTAGGAGTAGAGATGAGAAGCTTGTACAGTTCCTTGTGATGCTGATAGGATAAGGTGTTCTAATTCTACACATACTGTGACGTTCTTGGGAACCTCACTTGGTGCCTTGCCCAGTCATATCAAATTTGTACCATTTTTGGAAGATGGTCATATGGAGACATGCAAACTTCAGAAACTCATGTAAAGGCCAAAGGTTGTACGTGATGGCAGGTTTGCCTGTACTGATTTGCAGCAGAATCTCCCCCTTTCAACTGTGTAGAAGTGTGGCAGTCACCACCCGGGCCCCTGTGGGACAGAATCATCAGGCTGATGAAGCCCACAGTTGAGTTTCTGCTTTGTGTTTCTTTCTCCTCTGCCTTTCCAGTTTCCAAACAACTTTTGAAATGAGCGATCCATCACCTGACATTTAAAGAATTTTATGTGTATCCGTATATTTGTGGGAATGTATGTGGCTTGAAGTAATTATTTATATAACTAGTTGTATATTTTCATATGGTCTGAAATATATAAAAATATGTATTGAAATGCAAATATTATTTATATTGTGAACAGAGACTAGGCATAGGTCCGCTTTTTATATTCTAAAGCACATGACTCCAAAGATTTTTTCAAACCCCTCTCCCATGTGAAAGGCTACACCCCTTCTTTAAAGATCTAGATGACATCCCTCTTATTCAAGTCAAGAACCACTATGCCTTGGGCATTTACCCAACTTTACTTTCTTGCATTACTGACTTTCTTCTTATCTGTAAAGCCAGTTACCTGGATCCCACATGACCGATGTTGTAACTCACAGTGGGAATTTCAATTTGATTGTAAGCAATGAGAGTCAGCCACATAGGGTAAATTGATGAAGAGCACCACACCGACCTAAGGCACATAAGATTTGCTAAATACTTAAAATCAAAGCTAAGCTCTTTGGAAAAATTTTTTTTACTGGTAATTGTCATCATTTCATCAAATACATCTGTGGAAACCCTAAAGCTTCAAGTCAGTGCTTAGATTTTTTAAAAAATGTTTTTACAAAGAAATTTGTCTATAATCAAAGCAGCAATAATGAGTCAACCTGGGAAACATGATAATTTCTCCTAAGGGTTAAACTGTTTCAAATCAGAAGTCAAAATTATATTTATACTAATGACAACCTTAAAAATGTAACACAGCATTCAATTTTTGCATAAAAATTACACATTTTAAATACCAAAAGCTTGATGTGAATTTTACACTCTGTTTATGTTAAACCAAAAAAGTGAACTTAAAAGTAATCATGTAAATTGAATGATAATAAGAGTTCTTTTATATTTTTAGACTACTTCAAATGAATAATTTAAAAGGCATCAAGCAAAATATTTTATTAACATAAAGTTAATGGTATATTTTTATAGTACCTGATTTTCAAAAATTTGCACTAAGACATTATCATAATCAGCTCATGTCAGTTGTGTGCCATTTTACATACACTATTTTTGAATAAAGTTAATGCACTCATTGGCACAGAAGCTCAGTTTAAAATCTTACTCCTCAGCGATCATTGCTGGTCTTATTAAAATACTTTTAATTTGCCAACTTCTACGTAAATGTAAAGTGAAGATGCCTTTTCTCTTAAAATGTAACTTTTATCAGCAGTGTTTCTAACTACATAACAAGGTCACATTAAAAAATCAAGCCATTTTTGTTAGAACAACAAGGAAATCATAAGAATTTGCAGGTTACCTACCACAAAATAGAATGGGGAGCATTTTTACTCAGAAATTTTATCATGAAGTAAATACAACTTTATGGCATTTATTGTCCTGTAAATCATATATTTATTTCTCTTCCTTTAATGTGACTTTTCTCAATTTGTTGGCTTGGACTGTAATACCAATCTGTAAATTATATGTGCCAAAGAAAATGGGCTCACTTTCTTTATATATACATATGTATGTATATATTTATAAATATATAATTTATATAAATTTGTATATAAACACATATAAATTTGAATATAGGTGTATATAAATATAGATGTATATTAATATATACAATATTTTGTATTGCATTTGATAATTTTTTAAATTCCCATTGGTTGTTCATTTTCAAATATGAGTTTTCATTTCTAATAATTCTATAGATTAATTTATTTTTAATAAAATTGAGAAATTACTCAGTAACTACTCTTATGTATTAAAAATAATGGAAAATTATCCTTGGATACTTTATATCATTCTGTCTCATCTGCTATCTGGCATATAATAAAATTTGCTAATCTTACATTAAGTGGGAAAAGATATTTAACTTACAAAATCAGTTTGGAATTTAATTTATGTCATCAGCATCTTTTTCCTTAAATTAGTGAGTTCTGCCTGTTCTACAATCAGACAATTCATTTCCCAAATGTGTCTCATTACAGACAGCACAGGATATGAATACTCAACTGGACTAGCATCAGGTCTATTTTTTTTTTTCAGTACCCAGGAAAAAAGACATTCTTAACATCGTAAGTATAGGTTTTACTAATTTATGTGAGCACTTGAAACTTCATGGATAATGGAATTGGAAGTTTATTTTCATGCAAATATGTCTGAAATACATGAAATACATTCTTCACAATGCACAATTTCCATGAACTTTTTGGGTACCCCTTATATGCATGGATTTCAGAATTGTTCTGCACCAAAATAAGCATCATTTAAAATCATTTATCAGTTTCCTGAATTATACTTGTGTGTATGTGTATGTGTAATATATTTTTATATAATATATTGCTTTCTCATTTGTCTTCCACCCAGGATGCCAAAATAAGAGTCATATTCTATCCTTGATTTGCTATAACATGTCTCAGTGGTGTTTATACTTAACTCAAAGACCCAAAATAGTCCTTTGGAAGCCTTTAAATAACAAATTGGATTTGGGGAAAGATGTATTTTTGTATTGCATCTGAGAATTTTTTTTATAAGTCCCATTGGTTGCCCATGAACAAAGAATACTTTTTTCCTCCTGTTTCTCTTGATGTTTTAAACTTTCTGTTTTCTTAGCTTCTAGGTATTTTTTTTTCCTCTCCAGTCTATGTGTTTTAGTCTAATAGTGCTTCTGAGTGCCCAGATACCGCTGTGATAAGTGCCCCAGAAATACTTATGTAGAACGATAGATTACTGTGAACTGCCTTCCTTTCTCTTTTTTCCAAACAAAACCTTCAGTGATAGAAAAAAAAAATGCCACTGGTTTACAAAAATCAATGGTATTTCTGTCTGCATAAAGAGCATGGGATCATGTCAAAGGCTTTATATAATCAATATCTGATTCCTAGAAGGTGGGTCCTTCTCTTCAGTTTAAAAAGAAAGTAACAAAAGTAATGCCTCAGAAGCATAGCCTGTGATTGGATTCCTTCTTCTCTGTCTTCAGTGCTAAATTTACAAGGAATTAAAAGTGAATAAATCTCTGCAGCACCATAAAATTAAAACACTAAAAGCCGAAAACTAAGTATGGTATCTTAACCAATGGATGAGCAACTGCAGACTTACTGCTCTAGAAACAAACTTGGCATGTTTAATTACCCTTATCAAAGGACTTGGAACTTTGATAATATACTATGTAAAATTGCTGCAACATTGGAGAATAGTTAGAATTAAAAATTCCAATTGATGGTGTGTCAAAATAAAATCTAAAAAGATGATGAGGGTGAATGTGGTGTCCCCAGAGCTTTCCTTCAGTACTTCAGTGTGTTTATAATCACCCAGTAAACATTTGAAGCCCCAACATGTTCAAATGATTAATTTAAAAAAGAAACAAAGCAAGAGGAATTTGGAATGTGCAGTCCATCAGCCTGCTTCAAAGATTTCATGAGAAAAGAACACTTTGTGATGGAAATTCTTTTCCTCTGGGGTTTCCCATTGCCACTCGATATTCAAGATGCTGTTCCCATATTTTTTTCTGGCACAGTTCAGCCTAATTCTCTAAAGAAATCAGATAATTCTTGAAAAAGAAGGGAAGATGATAGAAATCATTACAGTATCAGTTTCATAGAAACCATGTCACCTTGGGGAGCAGATGCTATGTCAATGCTGTGGTGATACCCATGGTAGTACGTTGCTTTGCAAAATGTTTGTATGCTCTGAAACCAAAGAGAAACATTTTAATTAATTTCAAGTTCTATTTTGCTCATTTCTGTCAACATTAGACTATCTATGAAACTGTTTAAAGGCCAGCTTATCCTAGAAACACTTTTACTCTTCTTAAATGGCTTTAAACTTGACCTTGCTTCCACAAGCTTGCCTCCAAATCTCTTCACATGTGCTCTTCTGTCACGTCATTATTATACTGATCCATCCAGACCTTGCAATCATTATTTATTAGCCATCCCCACTTCACTCCTGGATTGTGAGCCTTGAATAGCTGGAATCTTCTTCCCCTATCAGCCTTGCCACTTCACTGGGTTGAGACCTCACTGATTCCTTTCGTAACTGTAAAGTCTGTAGATGCTCTTCTTCCTAAGATCCATTTGCTTGGCCTTGCTCATCAAGAATTTCTAATTACCTTCTCCAGGACTTTACCCCATGCCTCTCTACCCTAGTCAACCAAACAGGATATAACAATTCACTGTCTGTGCTAACAGAGATCTTAGCACATTCCTTCAATGCAGGACACATTATATTATAGTCTAAACTGTTTGCTCCCCTCCATTCTTCAAGCATGCTGTTTTCTAAGTTTATCACCAAAGCATTTAGCAGAGTCCTTTGCCTAAAAGTAGGTATTTGATACATGTTTTCTTTGTTTGCCATTGTATATTTCTCACCACTGCACACAAGTCTTTGTCCTCAGTAGACACTGAGTAACAATGGCTAAAGGGAAAGATATATTTTCCTAAATTTTCTTCACACTTGCAGAAAAACTTGATAGAATAAACATATTGGGTATCTTGTTTATAATAACCTTCATTTCCCTGAGTAACACTATATATGAAGCATGATCTGTCCTGAACATAAGTCCAGGGCAAAGCACCTAACCCAACTTAGAACAATGACAATTTCTTTCTCAAAAATGAGTATGCAGTAGGGGAGTTTATACACGGAGACATTTCCATTCAGATTCTACCTTTGAGTGGCTGGACTTGCAGCAAGTAACCTGAGAATGGTCACCAATGATATTCAATTTTACACATTCAAATGTACAGACCAAAGTTCCTAAAGAAACCAGTTTGGACAGACTTTTACAGCTCTGGATTTGCTTTAGGAGACAAGTTACATTCTGTCCTGGAGTTTTTTGAGATAATCCCATATTCTTCTATTAAACTCTCTGTGTGCTATCTTATCTTGGTTTGCTACTTATGAAAATATCTGCATTGTCACAGAATATGTTTTTAGGTATGCAATGTACCTAAAGATTTTTCAGGTATAGGATGTACAGTAGAGAAGATGAATGTCAAGAATGATCTTTTTACTGCTCTCATTTGCTGCACTGTCTATTGCTTCAATTGCCTATTGCTTCTCTAACAAATTCCAACAAACTTAGTGTCTTCAAATAACATGGATTTCAAATAGAACACAAATACTGAGCTATTTCTTGTTGCTGCTTAAACATCATTCACCTTTTGAAAAGTTAACTCCTTTCATATTCTCATTTTAAGTGAAACAAAATTCTCTTGAATAGAATTATCTTAGGAACAACCACTGTTGGACTCCTCTTCTTCCATTTCTCTTGATGCATGAAACAAGGAAGGACAAGAGTGTACCTTTCTTTGCCGCAGTCTTTCCTTTGAGAATTAAAAAAAACCTGTTATTCATAAAGCAACCTGGCCTCACAGTTCCTCAGAATTCTAAACATACAGTAGGTTCAATTCCTTTCTCTAACCAAGACCAAAGTATAAATTTCATCTCAGAATCTTAACCACAGTATAGCATAAGGTGCTGGAAGGATAGCTAGGATATTAATTTCAGGAAAGTATATGCCACTCTTTTTATTTTTTAGAGTAATTAGTTGACTTAAGAAAGCTCTTTCTTAAATACATTTTAAATTTTAATTGACATACATTAATTGTAAATATTTGTTGGGTACTGCATGATATTTCATACATGTGTACAATGTGTCAGATCAGGGTAACTGGCATATCCATCACTTCAAACTGTGCTACTTTCATATCACCTACTCACTAAATTTCTTTCCTAGAAACACCCATTGCTTAAAAGTAATTTAGAATGCTTTCTTCTCCCTAAAAATTCTTTAGTATGTACAGTAGCAGCCTTTGGCCATTTTTCTTAATTTTCCTCAACATTCTCACCCTCACAATCTCCCTCTCCCTCATCCTCCTTATCTCCCATCATTTATTCTTTCTCTTCCCAGTGCAGGCTTAAGCCTGAATCTGCAATGAAACTTCAGGACCATGGACAGTAACACATCTCTGTAGGGAGACTACACATGTTATACTATTTTTAAAGCTATCCCATTTTGCAATTCATTTTTAAACTTCACTTTTTTTCAAGCCTCTTTCTTTAAACATGCCCAGTTACCTCAAGGCAACCTTCTCTGGCTCTAAATACTTCATTACTAACTGATCCATTGTTTGAAGATAGTCATTATCAGCAGAGGTTCTTTAGCCCCATAATAGTTTGATTTGTTTTCCTCTCAAGTTCATATCCTGGTGTCTTCTTTCTGCAAATGGTCACTGTTTGGACCTCAAAAAATTGTACAGACTACTTACCAACTTCAAATTCATGCTACACAGGTGGACTCCATCTGTGAGTCATTTTTATCAATAGGCTGAATCATATGGAACATTTATAAGACAAAATTTTAAAAATACACAAAGCAAAATGATCAAATTATAACCAAATAAGATATTACCTAATTATTTTAATCCAAATGATATTTCCAGTAATGTTTTCAAAATCTTTTACTACACGCAAATTAACAACATGATAGTATTTCCTTATTGAGCAGGTGATTTTATTTCTATTTCACTGGATAGGTTCAATGGTGAGAACAAAAGAATTTATTCACTTTTACCTCTTTTTTCTTTAGAGCCTGTTTTTCCCTCCTGCTCAATTTTTCTCTGATCTTAGAGGAGTTCCACCAGTTTTACAACCAACAAGACCTAGCACGATCGTCAAATTATAAAATCTCTTATCTAGAGTGTTTTTTTTTTTAAAGGCAGAGTTAGACAGTGAGAGCGAGAGATAGACAGAGAGAAAGGTCTTCCTTCCCATTGGTTCACCCCCCCAAATGGCCACTGTGGCCAATACATTGTGGCTGGTGCACTGTGCCGATCCGAAGCCAGGAGCCAAGTGCTTCTTCCTGGTCTCCCATGTGGCACAGGGCCCAAGCAATTGGGCCATCCTCCACTGTCTTCCTGGGCCACAGCAGAGAGCTGGACTGGAAGAGGGGCAACCGGGACAGAATCCAGCACCCAACCCGGGACTAGAACCCTGGGGTGTCAGCGCCGCAGGCTGAGGATTAGCCAAGTGAGCCGCGGCGCTGGCCTAGAGTGTTGGTTTTTAGTTACCTCACATAACCACCTTCACGATTTCACCCTGTCCCTGCTTTCTGCCTTACATTAACTCAGATTTTGCTTTATTAAATTTTGCTTTCTTAAATGAAGCTGCCCTTGACATTGCTATTGCTTATTGACCCAACACAAAAAAAGAGTAAGAATACTCCATATTCTCTACCTTCACTTATCTTAACCCCACCTAACCCCACCTAGTCCTTATTGTACCAAATAAACCACTCTTTCAAGGGTCAAGAAAGATTCTCTAATTGACAAACTTGATGGGCTTCTTTCCCTAAGCATCATCCTGAGCCTTGCCACTTCCAGAGCAGTTTTCATGGTGTGTTCACTCTGCGGTGTTACTCACTTTCTCTTCAGCTTCTCTATTTTGAGTTTTCCCACTTCCCAATGAGGTGATCTGTTAGAGGCAGTCTCTACTCCTTTCCATTTCAGTGCTTTATTTGAGAATGTTGTATTCCTAGAACTTACCACTATTGTATTATTTCCAGAAAACTATTTTTTTCTCTAAGTTCCATTTCTCTTCCTGAAAATATTCTTTCAAGTTTCTGTATTTAGATCTCACTGTAGTTTCTTCTATTAGATACATTTCTTTTTGCCTCCCACATATTTCTTATACGCCTCCTCTCTTTTAGATATTTCAAAATACTGGGTGGATTACTCCTGCAAAAAGTGCTTCAAGAATAAATAGTCTTATAATATACTCTGTGTGTGAGGGTGTTGGTGGGCATAGGACACATATGCAGGGTCAATACTAACATTGCATTATTTTCCTATAGCTTTAATTTGCATATTAGCATATTAAATGATCTGGGGCACCCTTTAGTTAATAAAGCGATTTAATACGGTTTAACCCAATGTTCTCAAACTGATTTGACCTCTTAAATCTTTGTTCATTATTTTAAACAGAACCCTGTTTCACATATAGTGAACTGTCATAATAACAGAACAAGCACCTTCCCTCAAATCCAACAAACCTGCTCAAATCTTGATTTTTTTTCTAGTTATTAGCTCTGTTGGCAAGCCACTCAGTCTCTCTGAGCTTCTACTTTGCAGCAGTAATAAAAAACCTGAAGCTATCTTCTAGTGATTATATATAGAGAAAATATCTTTCCACTGAATTTAGCACACAGTAAACACATCATAGATGATAGTATCATCAATTTAATGATTAGAACTGCATTATAATTATTTATGCATTTTATATGGACTATATTAGAGGATATTTTGAAGTTTCTGTGGCTCATACTTTTGGTAGAATGTCTTACACATTGCTTTCCTCTAACACTATGTTGAATGTATACCAAATATATTGAGGGGTGAGATATCAAGCAGCAAAAGTTATTTATTTTCTGGTATGTCCTGTCATATGAAGGTCTTCAAAATGTCCAGCAAAATGTATACTATTTTTAAATTCCATTTTCCCATGACCTTTTTAAAGTACCCTGGTATAATGACCCAATCTGAGTTGAAGAGCTGAAATTCCTCTGCCAAAAAACTAGCCTGTGTTTAAAAACTGAAACCAATTTTTCAATGGAAGAATTGTTACAGTTAATAGATGGTTTATAAGTGCTTTAAAAAACAAGGAAATTAAAATGTATTATTTTCATCATTAACTTTTGTTTTCAAAATAGTTACTTGAATGAATCTTCTCCCTTCTCTTTCACTGTATATGCTTCTGTGCTTGGTATTTCTATTAGATCAGTGTACATCTATGCCCAAAGAATGATGAAGTTCTTAATATGTTTCCAACAATACTTAAGGCATTTCAGAATGTCAATTATACAAAATGTAATTGTTATGACAATGCAGCAATGCACACATCTCTAATGCCAACAAAGTTCTAAGACATGTTTAGATTTTGTGTTGACTTCACTACTAAAATCTTGGCAGTTTTGTTACCTAGGACAGAAGAGCAGAAAAATAGCACCATATTCAATATAATAAAATTCATTTGTTTTAGAAGGAAGTAATACCACAGAAAAATACATAAACTTACAGAAAGCATAATTTTACTTCTCATCATTAATATCCAATTCTGAATTGAAATGGCCAAATCAGGTTTTCTGGAGATTATCAATCACTGTAATTTGTACAAACATGCTATTTCCACAGTGTTTATACATTGGCTTATTGTTGCTGTTAATATATTGGATTAATGAGTCAACACAAGCTGAGTTGCACATGGCATGCTGGTCATCATGAAAGCTCAACCAAGTTCCCCTTCTGACTCACATGGCTTCATTGATATTCTCATCTGGAGGGAGTTACTTCTTGTGTTGCAAAAATGGTTTCAAAACATAAGCCTTAAATTTGCTATTCCTTCTGCTTACAGTGATGGTTTCTTCCAGGCATGGTTATGTTTTAATAAAAGCTGAGATTTGGATTACAGTTCTGGTTCTAAACATTTTAAGCTTTGACCTTAAGAAAATGATTTAATTTCTATGTGTTCTAGATGACTATCTGGTAAAATTTATTAACACTACTACTTGCCTCACAGGAAGTTTTGAGGATTAAATGAGCTGGCAAGTATAATGCTTTTAGAGAAATGGCAGCAAAGAATGACACTTAATGTGTTCACTTCTATCATCACTGTGATGATCGTCATCATTATCACCACCATCATCTTTTTTATTTCTTTAATGACTAGTTTATTTATTTGAAAGGTAGAGTTAGAGAGAGAGAGAGAGAGAGAGTGTGTGTGTGTGTGTGTGTGTTTGTGTTAGAGATTTTCCATCCACTGATTCACTCCTCAAATGGCAATACTGAAGCCAGGGGCCAGGAGCTTCTTCCAGGTCTCCCATGTGGATGCAGAAACCCAGGGACTTGGGCCATCTTCCATTGCTTTCCAGGCACATTAGCAGGTAGCTGGATGGGAAGAGGAGCAGCCAGGACTTGAAGTGGTATTTATATAGGATGCTGGCATTTTAGGCAGAGGCCTTACCCACTATGCCACAGTTCCAGTCCCCATCATCACCACCTTCACATCCTACAGGTAAATTGTTCTTCCTTACAGAGGGCTGCACTGAAGAATCTATCTAAAGTATTTCACAAATTATTTTACTCCTAACATTTACCATTACTAAAAACTGTCTTATTTTCCTCTCATTGTTTTCTCTCCTCCTGTTAAAGAATCCAGTTGTTTTTGTTTAATATTCTACCTCCAGTGCCTCCATGGGAGAACCTTGCATTTAGTAGGTGCTCAGCAGACATTGGGTTAGTATATATTATGTGGTTTGCTTTCAAGGATGCCACCAAACAATATATAAGCCAGTAGAAAATGCTCTTTTCAAGATCTAATTTAGACAGTGTGCAGGTTCTGGATGATTGTGAGAGGAGAAATTAGCAGACACTAACGTAGAATCAAGATGTGAGGAAATGGATACCATCACAGGAGCCTCTTACAAGAACCCATATAGTGAGTTCCCCTTTACTAAGCTGGCCTGATTGATCTCTTTTCATATCAAAGACATTGACACAAAATAATTGTACTTTCTTTGTTCCAGAACTCTGCTTTATTCAGAATCAATTATTGCAAACTGAGATAAAATAAAATAAAATGAATTTTATGTTCTATTCAAACATGAAATCAAATTTAGGAAATTGGAAAGATGCAACCAGCATTGGTAAGCACCCAAAAATGGAAGAGGAGTCAACAGTTGGTCTTGTGGAGTCTTCTATTTGTTGGTTAATTAAAATGACCTGAAGTAGTGAACCTGCTTTCTCTAGGGGATATTTAAAAAAATACTGTTTCCCAGAGGAATAGCTATATTGTTTCACTCTCATTGTTCAATCAGAAAATAAGGATACAAAAAAGCTAATTAGCATTTCTGGATTCAGAGTCTATAGGGTTTTAGAGTGGACCTGGCCTCCCACCAACTTCCATTTTAAAGGTGAAGAAAATGAGACCCAGAGAGAAAAATGCTTTTCTCAAACTTACGCACAACGAGTTCACATCTTTCTCCTATAATAAGCTTTCTTTCACTATGATATAAAAAAGTGAATTCAGCCCAAAGTCATTAACCTAGAATATTCCACCAGGTGGTAAAAAATAATAATCTGCATTGGTACCAATGATCAGTAACTGTACATTCATTTGGTTCAGGTACTGCAATTAACTTTGTGTACAAAGCAAACTCAAACACCCTCAGGAAGTTGCTATCATTACTGCCATTTTGCAGAAGTCAAAAGAGAGTCTTAAGGGGCGGCCTTGCCCATATCATGTATTTAATATATTATTGACTTAACATCTAATTCCCAATTTGATTGCAAAGCTCATGCTCCAAACAATAGGCAAACTATTAAAGCCTCAGGGACCAATTCAACTCATTGCTTATTGTTATAGGGCCTAGACTTAGGAATAAGGTATACATTTTTAAATGGTTAAAAAATATATTTTTTGACCAGTGAAAATCATATAAAATTTAACTTGCAGTGACCACAATGAATATCTGATGGAACGCAGTCATACTTATGGATATATATACTGCCTGCGACTGCTTTCATGCTTCTGTAGCAACAGTGATTAACTACAACAGAGCACATAAACTTTAAAGCCTAATATATTTATCATTTGGCCCTTTACAGAAAAAGTTCACAGTCCTGTGTTCTTAATCAGTAAGTTATATTGCCTCCAAAAGTTTCCAATTAGAAATAAAGCAACAATAAAATGGCCATGAAAAATAGATGCACAAAAAGACAATTGCTTGTCTCACAAAACAGGCAATAACACTCACATATGGAGAACATATCTGAAAACAACAATGCGTAGTGAGAGAAACACACTCTCCAATATATTCTATTCAAGATAACCATATTATTACTAAACATATCAGAGGCATTCCCAATAAGAAAAGTTTCCTCCCATAGTTCCCTCTACGAGGGCAAAGAAACCTCTAATTTCTAGTCTGTCACAGTGATTCACAAAGCGTGATCCAAATCCTGGGAGCACTGGCAGTCTGAGACCATTTCGGAGGCCTATGAGATCAAAACTATTTTAATAATGCTAGAAGCACGTTACCAGCCTTTTTCATTCTCACTGTCTCAGTATATAGTGAAGTCTTCTAGAGGATGAGAGATAAGAGATGCCACATCACACTGAAAGCAGTATCAGAAGTGAGAATCTAGTTTTTATGTTGAGCCAGATATCAACATGAATTGACATACTATAAAACAATGGCGGAATTTGCCAATGATTTTTGTTTTAGAAAATATGGATATTAGCCACAAAATCATGCAATATGGTAATATGTTAGTTTATTATTTCAGTGTATTAACAAGAATTTTTTTTTTTTTTACAGGCAGAGTGGACAGTGAAAGAGAGAGAGAGAAAGGTCTTCCTTTTGCCGTTGGTTCACCCTCCAATGGCTGGCGTGGCCGGTGCATCGCACTGATTCAATGGCAGGAGCCAGGTGCTTCTCCTGGTCTCCCATGGGGTGCAGGGCCCAAGCACTTGGGCCATCCTCCACTGCACTCCCTGGCCACAGCAGAGAGCTGGCCTAGAAGAGGGGCAACCGGGACAGAATCCGGCACCCCGACCGGGACTAGAACCCAGTGTGCCAGCGCCACTAGATGGAGGATTAGCCTATTGAGCTGCAGCACCGGCCCAACAAGTATTTCTTTTTAAAATGCCTGTTTTGATGGATCCAACTCAGATACACAAACACTTGTGACTATGTATTCAAAGAGGTCTTAAGATCAAAATGTTTGAGAAATGCTGCTGTCCAAATTAACTCCACCTTTCAGTATTCAACCCAAGTTCTGACTTACACAGATGTCTTTCCAGCTCTTCTTGGCTATCACACTAGGAGTTCCCAAGCACAGATCCACATCAAAATCACCCTGGAAGCTAAAGAGACTCAGCTCTGAGGTTCACATGAACTCTCCAGGTTTCCATTCTATTCTCTGACACTTACGATCCATCTCCTCTTGGGCCAGCACCAGGTAACCCTGAGAGAGCTAATGCTGCAGGCTTATTTTATGGCTTGAACTGAACTCCCCCATCCCCATCCATATCTTGAGTTTATAAATATCTGCTACCTCAGAACATGACTGTATTTGGATACAGGATCTGCAAAGTGTTAACTGAATTTAAATGAGGCCATGAGGCCACGAGTCTGGGCCCTAATGCAGTATAACTACCATCCTTATAAGAAGAGGAGGTTAGGGCACAGATACACACAGAGAGTAGGACCACATTAAGGCACAGGCAGAGACTGTCACCTACTGATCAAGGAGAGGGGCTTTAGAGGGAATGAGTCCTTCCAACACCTTGCTCCCAGATTCCTAGCCTCCAGATCCATAACAAAATAACTTCTTTCTAAAAAGATACACACTGTGTTATATTTCATTCAGGCAGCCTTAACAATCTAAACACAGTCTCCTTTCTCAACTCCCAGTCTTCTCATTTCTATTTAATTTTCCATCATTATCTTGCTGTATATATATATATATTTTTTTTTTCAACTCCCCCAGTATAATACAAACTCCATTAAGACTGAGAATGCCTCTATTTTAGCCATCATGGTCTTTTAATTCCCAGTACAATGCAAGAAATGGTAGACGCTCCTCAGGACGTATGTGGTAACTGCATCTATGGATGAATGCCAACACACGCTGATTTCCTTAATTTTTAATGTTATTTTTTTTTGACAGGCAGAGTGGACAGTGAGAGAGAGAGACAGAGAGAAAGGTTTTCCTTTGCTGTTGGTTCACCCTCCAATGGCCGCCGCGGCCAGCGCACCGCGCTGATCCGAAGGCAGGAGCCAGGTACTTATCCTGGTCTCCCATGGGGTGCAGGGCCCAAGCACTTGGGCCATCCTCCACTGCACTCCCTGGCCACAGCAGAGAGCTGGCCTGGAAGAAGGGCAACCGGGACAGAATCCGGCGCCTCGACCGGGACTAGAACCCAGTGTGCTGGCGCCACAGGTAGGGGATTAGCCTATTGAGCTGCAGCACCGGCCAATTTTTAATGTTATTGATATATATGTCTCCTTTATTTAAACAGATCATAAACTTTCACATGGGAGAGACTACTGATTTCCTTAGTAAACATTTTGAAATATGTTTTACAAAGGGAAACTGCTGAATGAGTGACTTGATACTTTGTTGCAGAGTTAATTTAAGAGTCTAATTCTAGGGCTGATGATAACAGAGAAAAGTGAATGAATGTCTCCTATGCTTATCAGAAATACATTGTTGCATCTGGTCCAAATGAATTTGAAACAATTTAGATTTATCACAATGGGTTTACTGATGATTGATTATAAGATGTGTATTATCTAGTAGTATTAGTTTTGCCAGAAGATTCTTGGTTTTCACCTGAACGCTAAGAAAGGAGGTTTACACATTTGTCCATTCGTTCTGGATATCCCAAGAGACCTCTGAAAGGAGAGGAAGAACATCGTTACCTTGCATAGCTCTCTGAATTGGTTTTGGGCCCAAGTAAGAAAATACACTGGGCAAAGTAGTAGTTGGGGGCTGTTTTCACAAGGACTTTTGATAACACTGTCACTTAAGATATGTGTAGCATCGTGTAGGAGGCCCAAGTATGGTAGGGAAGTTCTCACTCCTCTTGCAAGGAACCTTTATTTGCTCCAAGACTGGCAGGTGCAGGAGCATATCTAGAAATAGTGTTCTTGGTGGCAATGCTGGCATTCACCAATGGAGAGATGGTTTCAAGGATTTCCATGACAGCAGGTCACTGATAAGAAAATAAGGCGTTTTTTCCGGCAAGATGGCGGAATAGGAAGGGAGCACACTGATAGTCTGGGGAGAGATAGTTTAATAAAAGTGGAGATACTGCAGGTTCAAGGAAGAGTAGGGGAGGAAACAGCAGAAGAAACTCTTCCGGAACGCGTGACTCACAGCGGACCTGCGTGGAGAGCGTGGGAGCCCACAGTTCGGGACATCAGCGGCAGACTCAACACACCAGCGCTGGAACGCGAGGTGAGCCGAACCTCAGTAGCCCGAGACACCGGCAGGCAAGCGGAGAGAGGAGACTAGAGGGAACGACCCCCGGGGGGGGAAGTTCACAAGGCTAACTGGAAGAGAGAGAGAGAGAGAGAAAAAAGGGTGACTGGTGCGGACACGGGTTTCTCTCTCTCCGCTCACCTCTCAAGGGCGAGCAAGACAAAGAGCAGGCGCCATCTTGGACATACGTCATAAGCAGAGCGACCTCAGGTCTGCACCGGCCCTGAGCCTAGCAGAAAAACCTGACTCTGGCCGGGGCGAATTAACAGGAGATTAGGAGCTAGTAAATTTGTGGTGCTACTGAACTGAGACTGTGAAAAAAGAGACGGTGAGGGAGAGAACTCACGGAATTCACGTGAGCACTCTCCAGAGACGCTACAATTCCGTAACTTTGGCAACCCAGTGGGAGGCTGAAGGAGAATTTGAGCCCACTCTGAGGGCCGAACAGATTCCCTGTGGGGATCTTGGGAAAGAGCTTCCGATCTCTGGCTCCTGTGGGTATATCATTTGCCTGCTAACTACCTCCAACTTCGTTCAGCTGTGCGGAATTACTTCCCTTTTGAATCAAAAAAAAAAGAGAGAGAGAGAGAGAGAGAGATTTACCACGCCTAACCTGGGAGTGTCACCTTTGGCACACCAAACAGAGCTCTCAGGCCACACCCATCTCAAGCCCTAAGGCTCCATCAAAAACAGATAGTCCACTTAATCTAGAGTCATAGTATAACAAGAAAAAGCATCACAGTGAAGAAACCAAATATCTCCAATATGCCAAATAACAAACGCAAAAACCGAGGTAATAAAAACAAGGAAGTCACCATGACGCCCTCAAATGAAAAAGACACCCCAATTCAAGATTATGAAGATGATGACATAGAAGAAATGCAAGAAGCAGATCTCAAAAAATTGATAAGAACATTAAGAAGTTCTCAAAAACAAATTCTTGAACTACAGAAATCCTTAATGGACAAGATAGAAAATCTCTCTCATGAAAATGAAATATTAAGGAGGAATCAAAATGAAACGAAACAACTAGTACAACAGGAAACTGTGATAGTGACTGAAGTGAAGAATTCAATAGATCAAATGAAAAACACAATAGAGAGCCTTACAAACAGAATGGGTGAAGCAGAAGAGAGAATATCGGACTTAGAAGACAGAGAACAGGAAAGGATACAGTCAGACCAAAGAAAAGAAGAGGAAATTAGAAATCTGAAACATATTGTCGGGAATCTTCAGGATACTATTAAAAAACCCAACATTCGGGTCCTAGGAGTTCCTGAAGGCATGGAGAGGGAGAAAGGATTAGAAGGCCTTTTTAGTGAGATATTAGCAGAAAATTTCCCAGGTTTGGAGAAGGACAGAGAAATCCTAGTACAGGAAGCCCACAGAACCCCTAATAAACACGACCAAAAGAGATCCTCACCACGACACGTTGTAATTAAACTCTCCACCGTGAAACATAAAGAAAAGATCCTAAAATGTGCAAGAGAGAAACGTCAGATTACTCTCAGAGGATCTCCAATCAGACTCACAGCTGACTTCTCATCAGAAACTCTAAAAGCTAGGAGGGAATGGCAAGATATAGCCCAGGTACTAAGAGAGAACAACTGCCAGCCCAGAATATTATATCCTGCAAAGCTATCATTTGTGAATGAAGGTGAAATAAAGACTTTTCATTGCAAACAGAAATTGAAAGAATTTGTTGCCACTCGTCCAGCCCTGCAAAAGATGCTTAAAGATGTGTTACACACAGAAACACAGAAACACGGTCATCGATATGAAAAGAAGGTAAAGGAAGGAAACCAAGGAAGGAAACCTCACAGCAAAAGATCACAGGGAATTCAAAGCATATATTAGAACTTATCTTTGGCAAATGGCAGGGCAAAGTTACCACTTATCATTAGTCACTTTGAACGTGAATGGCCTGAACTGTCCAGTTAAAAGACACCGATTGGCTGATTGGGTTAAGGAACAAAACCCATCTATTTGCTGCTTACAAGAAACACATCTTTCCAACAAAGATCCATACAGACTGAAAGTGAAAGGCTGGAAAAAGATATACCATGCCAACAGAAATGAAAAAAAGGTGGGCGTAGCCATCTTAATATCGGACAACATAAACTTTACCACAAAAACTGTTAAGAGAGACAAAGAGGGACACTATATCATGATTAAGGGATCAATTCAACAGGAAGATATAACAATTATCAATGTATATGCACCTAACTACATGGCACCAGTTTATCTAAAAGATTTATTAACGGACTTAAAGGGAGACTTAGACCCCAATACAGTAGTACTGGGGGACTTCAATACTCCACTCTCAGAAATAGACAGATCATCCGGTCAGAAGATCAACAAGGATACAGTAGATTTAAATGACACTATAGCCCAAATGGATCTAACAGATATATACAGAACTTTCAATCCTACAGCTAAAGATTTTACATTCTTCTCAGCAGTACATGGAAGCTTCTCTAGGATTGACCACATACTAGGCCATAAAGGAAGTCTCAGGAAATTCAAAAGAATTAGAATCATACCATGCAGCTTCTCAGACCATAAAGGAATGAAGTTGGAAATGAGCAACTCAGGAATCCCTAGAGCATACGCAAACACATGGAGATTGAACAACATGCTCCTGAATGAACAATGGGTCATAGAAGAAATCAAAAGAGAAATCAAAAACTTTCTGGAAGTAAATGAGGATAACAGCACAACATACCAAAACTTATGGGACACAGCAAAAGCAGTGTTAAGAGGAAAGTTTATATCAATAGGTGCCTACATCAAGAAATTGGAAAGACACCAAATAGATGAGCTTTCAATTCACCTCAAGGACCTAGAAAACCTACAGCAAACCAGACCCAAATCTAGTAGGAGAAGAGAAATAATTAAAATCAGAGAAGAAATCAACAGGATTGAATCAAGAAAAACATTACAAAAAATCAGCCAAACGAAGAGCTGGTTTTTTGAAAAAATAAACAAAATTGACACCCCATTGGCCCAACTAACTAAAAAAAGAAGAGAAAAGACCCAAATCAATAAAATCAGAGATGAAAAAGGAAATGTAACAACAGACACCACAGAAATAAAAAGAATCATCAGAAATTACTACAAGGACTTGTATGCCAGCAAACAGGGAAACCTATCAGAAATGGATAGATTCCTGGACACATGCAACCTGCCTAAATTGAACCAGGAAGACATCGAAAACCTAAACAGACCCATAACTGAGACAGAAATTGAAAAAGTAATAAAGGCCCTCCCAACAAAGAAAAGCCCAGGACCAGATGGATTCACTGCTGAATTCTACCAGACGTTTAAAGAAGAACTAACTCCAATTCTTCTCAAACTATTCAGAACAATCGAAGAAGAGGGAGTCCTCCCAAATTCTTTCTATGAAGCCAGCATCACCTTAATTCCTAAGCCAGAAAAAGATGCAGCACTGAAAGAGAATTACAGACCAATATCCCTGATGAACATAGATGCAAAAATCCTCAATAAAATTCTCGCCAATAGAATGCAACAACACATCAGAAAGATCATCCACCCAGACCAAGTGGGATTTATCCCTGGTATGCAGGGATGGTTTAATGTGCGCAAGACAATCAATGTGATACACCACATTAACAGACTGCAGAAGAAAAACCATATGATTATCTCAATAGATGCCGAGAAAGCATTTGATAAAATACAACACCCGTTCATGATGAAAACTCTAAGCAAACTGGGTTTGGAAGGAACATTCCTCAATACAATCAAAGCAATCTATGAAAAACCCACAGCCAACATCCTATTGAATGGGGAAAAGTTGGAAGCATTTCCACTGAGATCTGGAACCAGACAGGGATGCCCACTCTCACCACTGCTATTCAATATAGTTCTGGAGGTTCTAGCCAGAGCCATCAGACAAGAAAAAGAAATTAAAGGGATACAAATTGGGAAGGAAGAACTCAAACTATCCCTCTTTGCAGATGACATGATTCTGTATTTAGGGGACCCAAAGAACTCTAAGAGACTATTGGAACTCATAGAAGAGTTTGGCAAAGTAGCAGGGTATAAAATCAATGCACAAAAATCAACAGCCTTTGTATACACAGACAATGCCATGGCTGAGGAAGAACTTCTAAGATCAATCCCATTCACAATAGCTACAAAAACAATCAAATACCTTGGAATAAACTTAACCAAAGACGTTAAAGATCTCTACGATGAAAATTACAAAACCTTAAAGAAAGAAATAGAAGAGGATACCAAGAAATGGAAAAATCTTCCATGCTCATGGATTGGAAGAATCAATATCATCAAAATGTCCATTCTCCCAAAAGCAATTTACAGATTCAATGCAATACCAATCAAGATACCGAAGACCTTCTTCTCAGATCTGGAAAAAATGGTGCTTAAATTTATATGGAGGCACAAGAGACCTCGAATAGCTAAAGCAATCTTGTACAACAAAAACAAAGCCGGAGGCATCACAATACCAGATTTCAGGACATACTACAGGGCAGTTGTAATTAAAACAGCATGGTACTGGTACAGAAACAGATGGATAGACCAATGGAACAGAATTGAAACACCAGAAATCAACCCAAACATCTATAGCCAACTTATATTTGATCAAGGATCTAAAACTAATTCCTGGAGCAAGGACAGTCTATTCAATAAATGGTGCTGGGAAAATTGGATTTCCACGTGCAGAATCATGAAGCAAGACCCCTACCTTACACCTTACACAAAAATCCACTCCACATGGATTAAAGACCTAAATCTACGACCTGACACCATCAAGTTACTAGAGAACATTGGAGAAACCCTTCAAGATATTGGCACAGGCAAAGAATTTCTGGAAAAGACCCGGGAGGCACAGGCAGTCAAAGCCAAAATCAACTATTGGGATTGCATCAAATTGAGAAGTTTCTGTACTGCAAAAGAAACAGTCAGGAGAGTGAAGAGACAACCGACAGAATGGGAAAAAATATTTGCAAACTATGCAACAGACAAAGGGTTAATAACCAGAATCTACAAAGAGATCAAGAAACTCCACAAAAACAAAACCAACAACCCACTTAAGAGATGGGCCAAGGACCTCAATAGACATTTTTCAAAAGAGGAAATCCAAATGGCCAACAGGCACATGAAAAAATGTTCAAGGTCATTAGCAATCAGGGAAATGCAAATCAAAACCACAATGAGGTTTCACCTCACCCCGGTCAGAATGGCTCACATGCAGAAATCTACCAACAACAGATGCTGGCGAGGATGTGGGGAAAAAGGGACACTAACCCACTGTTGGTGGGAATGCAAACTGGTCAAGCCACTATGGAAGTCAGTCTGGAGATTCCTCAGAAACCTGAAGATAACCCTACCGTTCGACCCAGCCATCCCACTCCTTGGAATTTACCCAAAGGAATTTAAATTGGCAAACAAAAAAGAGGTCTGCACCCTAATGTTTATTGCAGCTCAATTCACAATAGCTAAGACCTGGAACCAACCTAAATGCCCATCAACGATAGACTGGATAAAGAAATTATGGGATATGTACTCTTTAGAATACTATACCGCAGTAAGAAACAACGAAATCCAGTCATTTGCAACAAAATGGAGGAATCTGGAACACATCATGCTGAGTGAAATAAGCCAGTCCCAAAGGGACAAATACCATATGTTCTCCCTGATCGGTGACGACTGACTGAACACCAAGAGGGAAACCTGTTGGAGTGAGGTGGACACTATGGGAAATGGTGGCTTGATCAGCATAGCCCTGACTGTTAATGAACAACTAAATACATTATCCCTCTTAGTAGTTTTTTTTATCTGTTCTACTTAATATGACTGGTTTAGATCTGTAATTGATGCACAGTTATTCTTAAGTGTTGAAAATTAACTGAAATGTGATCCCTGTTGAACATGGTGGTGGGAATGGGAGAGGGAAGAGATGTATAATTTGGGACATGCTCAGGCTGACTTGCCCCAAGTGGTGGAGTTGGAAGCCTACCAGGGGATTCCAATTCAATCCCATCGAGGTGGCATGTACCAATGCCATCTCACTGTTCCAGGTGATCAGTTTCAGTTCACAGTTGGTCATGGTGAAGGGACTGGGAGTCAAAGGGAGCACATAGACAAGTCTAGTACCTGCTAACGCTAACTGATGGAGTAAATAAAGGGGAGAGTGATCCAACATGGGAAGTGAGATACTCAGCAGACTCATAGAATGGCAGATGTCCTAAATAGCACTCTGGCCTCAGAATCAGCCCTAAAGGCATTCGGAGCTGGCTGAAAAGCTCATGAGAGTATTTCAGGCATGGAAAGCCAAGACACTCTGGCAAAAGATCTCTGCGAGTGAGATCCCGGTGGAAAGAACAGGTCATCAAAAAGGAGGTACCTTTCTCTGAAGGGAGGAGAGAACCTCCACTTTGACTATGACCTTGTCTAAACAAGATAAGAGTCAGAGAACTCAGAGGGCTTCCATAGCCTTGGAAACTCATGACTGGAGCATAGGGAGATCACTGATGCCATAGACAGGAGTGTCAATTGGTAAAGTCAACAACAGGAGTCACTGTGCACTTACTCCTCATGTAGGATCTCTATCCTTAATGTGCTGTACATTGAGATTTAATGCTATAACGAGTACTCAAACAATATATTTCACTTTGTGTTTCTATGGGGGTGCAAACTGTTGAAATCCTTACTTAATGCATACTAAACTGATCCTCTGTAAAAAAAAAAAAAAAAAAAATTATCAATTCCCAACTTGACTCTCACTGGGATTAAACATGACAATAGGTCTGCTCTGATTTCATCATCATTTAAAAAATCATCTATTATTTTTCACTTTATGTTTCTGTGTGGGAGCAAACTGTTGAAATCCCTACTTAATGTATACTAAGCTGATCTTCTGTATATTAAGATAATCGAAAATGAATCTTGATGTGAATGGAAGGGGAGAGGGAGTGGGAAAGGGGAGGGTTGTGGGTGGGAGGGACGGTATGGGGGGAAGCCATTGTAATCCATAAGTCGTACTTTGGAAATTTATATGCATTAAATAAAAGTTAAAAAAAAATAAAAAAATAAAAAAATAAAAATAAAAATAAAAAAAAGAAAAAGAAAATAAGGCAGCAAAAGACAAAGAGAGGGTACAGTTCCACTTGAAGGACCAGTTTAGGAGGTCACAAAGGGCTTAACTGAGGACTCCTACAGATGCCAGAGGAGAGATATGACATTTTATCTCCAAAAGGAGGCAATAACACAGGAAATATGAATTGTTATATTGACCCACAGTCTCTGTGGTTCTAGGGACATTTTATGACTTATAATTAACCTGATGTAAGACTATAGAGCAGGTATAACTATTCCATTTTGATGTTTTCTAGTAGTCCTGAGAATTTATTAGCTGAGTAAGTGATTTATGCCTGCACCACTTCATTTTCTGTTACTATAATGTAATACCTGAGGCTGGGAACTTTATAAAGCAATAAGGTTTATTCAACTTACAGTTGTACAGGTTCAAGAGCATAGCATCAGCATAGGCTTAGCTTTGGTAAGGACTTCATGACCTTCCAATAGTGAGAGATTGGGTGAGACAGACTGCACAGTAAGATGGGGAGCCAAAGAAAACTGTGGTCCCACAAGAACTAATTTACTCTCTCTGAGGGTAGCCTCCATCCAATGACCGAATGACCCTCCCATCCCACTAGGACCCACTGCTAGGACCCAACACCTCTCAACACTGCCACACTAGGGACCAAGCTGCCAACACATGAAATCTGCTGGGATACACTCAAACCATGTCTACACCATAGTCTGTGCTAGTGCTGTTTTATTCTTCTGTGAACAGGGCTGATAAAAAACAGCATTACCACTACTACTAATTATAATAATGTGCATTTCATTATTATGTGATTTAGTAAGTTTATATAGGTAAACCTCTGAAACAATTCCTGTTATAAAATAAACAGTTCAGTAAAAGTTGTTATTATATTAGCTCACATGACGAGAAAATAATATAGTCACAGTTCAAGACCCTGGTCTGACTTCAGGGTCTGCATTCCTAAACCCTGTGATAGACTGCTAGAAACACAAACTTCTTATTCTCTTTCTTTTTCTTTTCCTTTTCCTCTCCCCCATTCCCCCCTCCTGCCATTTCCTTTCCTTTGACATTCACCAATACAGGGCTTAGTGGAGTTCTCTGACAGCAATGATTACTAAGCAAAGTTTGGCTAATGAACTGTGGGAATTTTCATTCATTTTTCCTCATTGTCCCCACCCATATGTATGAATATAACCAGACAAACTGCCAGACTTTCGGCTAGCACAAAAAGTAAGTTGCAATTATTATTTTGGAATACTGCTAGTGTTTACAAAACTCTTTACCTTATGCATGAAGACAGCAGGGGCCTCCTCCCTGGCCCTCCCTATCTTCTGTGTATCTGATGGAAAGATGAACCTGACAAGACGATTTTCAGGTAATCTCCAGCTTCAATGCAATAAATGTGTAGGTAGTGAACTTGAAAGCCTGTGACATTTGACAGACTATCAATGGGATTGTTATGCACAGTTACAGCTTAGACCGACTATGTAAAATTACATCATAGCCTATGAACGACTTCATTTCAACAGCTATGAAATGATAAGCTTGTTGGCCAAGTTTAAGTTTGCAAGACATAGAAAAGTAGAAAATGCTCCATGGAACCACTTACAAATGCAGACAAGTCATATTTTCCATGGCACAGATGAGATCTGTTCACAAAACAGGGTTGGGGCTGCCGCTGTGGCATAGTGGGTAAAGCCACCAATTGCAGTGCTGGCATCTCATATCACTGATTCTAGTCCTGGCTGCTCCTCTTCCAATACAGCTCCCTGTTAATGTGCCTGGGAAAGCATCAGAGGGTCCCTGGTTCTTGAGTTCCTGCACCCAAGTTGGGTACCTGGAAGAGACCCTTGGCTTTGGATCAGCTCAGCTCCAGATGTTATTTGTGGAGTGGACCAGGATGGAGGATCTCTCTCTCTCTCTCTCTCTCTCTGTTTGTAAACTCTACCATTCAAATACATAAATTAAATCTTTCTTTTTTAAAAAAAAAAAGGTAATGTAGAGAAAATATAAACATCTGAACTTTATGGGTCAAATTCCTTTAAATATTCATTTTAAGATACCCAAACTGAAACCAAAACAAAGTTACTCAATTCTCTTCATGATTCTGTAAAGGTAGAGTTACTAATATAGTGTCATTCCTCAACACTGTAGAATGCTTCCTTAAATCTTATTGGCAAGAATCCCTGACTTGAGCTAGTTCATTCTGCTGTCACAATTTATCACACATAGACATCAGTTCTTGCTTTCAGTAGCGTCAAACCATTAATACTTATTTCTGGAAATGTATGGAAGAAGGCCAACTGTGCTGACCTGAGAGGGCTCTGCTGCTCTCTCTCTGTGAAGAAGACAGAGTTCACCAAGCATAAATGGCAGAAGCTCTCTCCAAAAGAACACTAACACATAAAGTCATCATTAGGAAGTGAAAAGGTTATGCGAGGCAAATTGCCCTTGACACTGGAGGATGTGGACCAATGAATCTCTGCCTGAGACCAAATCATTCCCCTGTCCAGGTGAAACTGAATACTGTTATTCAAATCAGCATGTGTGTGCATGTGCCTGTGCATGGGGAGTGCTTTGTGAATCAAATGGAAAGATACTGGCTGGATCATCATGCTCACCTCACTTGACTAGGAAGTTTAATGCAAATACATATGAGGGAGGAAAATGCTCTTTTTTTCTGTGCTATCACAGCTTTCCATAGATTAAAAAACTTTTATTTTTAGCAAATGAAATTGTAAGAAATATAGAAATGACTGTTGAAAAGATTAGATAGCTTCAAAGGGGCAAAAAGAAGGGAAATAAACAATATATCTGGATGTTCCCTCAAGTATAGAAGAACTTTCATTGAATGTGTCTCATTTTCTGTGGGGAGAGGGAGGTGGGAAGCATTAAAGACTTCATTTCATGAAAGCAGAGTGGTATTGAGTCACAGAGATGAGGTAGTCTGATCATTAATGCCTGTGCTTTTAGAAGAAAGAAATTCAAGTTACTGGGAATTACAGCAGATGTCAAATATTCCTAATAAAATATCGATATTAAAAAGCAAGATTTAAGTAATTTCCCATCCGCTATTGAACTAGAATTCCCTAATAAGTCCATCATAATATCACTTATTTCAGCATGATTGCAGTTGTATTTTATTTCCTATACATCTGTTGTTTTTGGATTTTTTTTTTCCATTTGAGTTTTGGATTATAGGTGTCTTACTTCACCATGGACCCATGAATGCCCCTGGCTGTGCTTCCTGGACTGTGAACAACTTTCTATCTTTCCTCTTCAGTACTCAGAATTATATTTGTGAGATATAAAGTATAAGGAGGCTTAGAGTCACTAGTGGAGGCCAGTTAACTTCATCAAAAATATGCTCAAGGGCCGGCATTGTGACGTAGCAGATAAAGCCGCCAACTGCGTTGCCAGCATCCCATATGGGTGCTGGTTCTGAGTCTAAGCTGTTCCACTTCTGATCCATCTCCCTGCTAATGTACCTGGGAAAGCAGCGGAGGATGGCCCAAATGTTTGGGCTCTTGCACCTATGTGGGAGATTTAGAATAATCTCCTGGCTCCTGGCTTTGGGCTGGCCCATCACCTGCTGTTGCAGCCATTTGTAGAGTGAAGCAGTGGATGGAAGATCTCTTTCTCTCTCTAACTCAGCAAATAAATAAATCTAAAAAAGCAAAAAGGCAAAGAAAATAAGATTTTGCTCAAAAGCCTACAAGATATAAGATTTTCCAGCACCTTCTCTAATACTTGCTGATGTTCTAATTTTTGCCAATCTGATTGCTGTAAAAGAATAGTTCATCTTGGTTTTAACATGCGACTTCTGATTTCTAATGATATCCAGTATTCTTTCACAAATTTGATAGTCAACATTATTTCTCTACCTACAAATTCCCTTTTTATACATTTTCATTCTTTTTAAAAATATTTTATTTATTTATTTGATGGATAGAGTTAGAGAGAAGGAGAAAAAGGGAAAGGTGTTCCATCCACCGGTTCATTCCCCAGGTGACCACAACCAAGAATGCTCAAAGCCAGGATCCAGAAGCTTCCTCTGGGTCTCCCATGTGGGTGCAACAGCCCAAGCACTTGGGCCATCCTCCCATGCTGTGCCAGGCCATATCTCAGAGCTGGATACAAAGTCAGGACACAAATAGGCACCTGTATGGGATGCTGGTGCCATAGACAGAGACTTAGGCTACTATACCACAGTGCTGGCTTTGCTTTCATTCATTCGTTAACTGTATTTCTTTTACTGCTTAATTACCAACATTTTTTTCTATAGGTTTCAAAAGAATGATCATTTTTAATACTAAATCATTTTTAAGTTAATGACTAAAATCACAGCAAGCTAATCCTTTCCCATGAAAGCCAAATAGAGATGAGGCAATGTTTTCTATAAATGGAAAGATGATAAATATTTGGGGTTTTTTAGATCATAAGTTCTTTATCCCAGCTACTCAGTTCTGCTGTTGCAATGTGAAGCAACCATACAAAGTGCATAAAGTAAGGGGATTGGCTGTGTTCCAATTAAACACAATTTACGAGAGCAGTAAGTGAACCAGATTTGGTCTGTATTTGCCAGCACTCGATTTAGACAGATCTGTTTTGTTCATGTGAATTATGGACCTATGTGGTCCGAATGTTTACTCTACTTTACCTTTGGAATCACACAAAATATTTTGACTTGTATCAGTCATTATCACACCATCATAATTAAATTGTCAATTTGTACCACATACATTTTATTTGGTCAAATAACTGGAGCTCCTGTAGCCATTGTTTTTGGTCTGGTGAACTCATGTAGTCACACTGCTATGATAAAATTTTTTTTAAGCTCTTGTTGTTTTCCCCAAAGTAAAACATTTATAAAATTAACTTAACTGATATGAGTGGATCAATATGCAAATATATTGCCACATTTCACATAAAGTGAGTATTGACTACATGGTTAACATTTTCACTGTGCATGATATAATACTTGCTGTTTACCATAACTTTATTTTTTCTATAATTACCATTGCTTATGATTACTGAATTATAGCAAGCATTAGACTGCTTGCTAACGCTTCCTTAAATATTATTTTTGCATGTAAGGTCCTAAAGTTTACCAAAAATTTAAACACAAACTGTTCAGTGATAAATTTGCATATACCCAATTTATTGGTGAGTAATGTACAAAACTAATTGTAGCAATAATTATGCCTAATTCTGTATTATTAGGAATCTCCATTGTTCATTAAACTGCAAGTTATAAGACATTGTGAACCATTATGAAATCTTCAAGTAGAAAAGATTTTTACATCTATGTTCCCTTTTAGATTTCTAATTTTAAGTCACTTATTCATGTCCTTCCTATTACAGTATAAAACTTTGAGGCCAGGAGTTTAATTGACAAGCACTTAGGAAGTCTTCAATAAGAATCAGAAATGATGGACTAAAACGAGACATTTTCATGTGTCTTCATGTACTAAAACTCAACGATTCTACAAGAAACAAATCAAGAAGAAATAGGAAGTCCTTATGTAGATATCAATTCTGAGAATGCTCAACTGGGGAAAACTGTCTCAGTGATCAAGAATAAAAATGTATTCAATAAAAAAAGACACATGTGATGTCCATTTGCTTGTATTTCCTTTCTAATAAAAATAGTTCTATAATTTTCCTACAAGATTACAAAAAAAGTTTTATACCCTCATTTTAATTAATGTTAAATCTTATATTAGTCATATAATAAAGCTGTTATTGTTCCTATCAAAGAAAATAATGCTTTGTTCTAAAAACTAAAATGGACTCGCCTAGAACAGGATAGCTACGGATTTGCCCAACATCTTCATCAGCTCATATGTACTTCATGCATTCATATCAGGTCATACAGAACATAAGTGCTTTCACTGTCAAGATTATGTTCATGACACAAAGGATCAGTTTTGCTTGAAGCTTAGATAATTAAAAGTATTTTACTTAGAACCAGAAGAAGAGCTGCTCTGCTCTCCGTTCTAATCAGAGACACTAGCAATGCGGAAGAATACTCATTTTGAAGTATCTCATTCTTCAACAGAAGGAGAGATATTCTAGCTGCACTAAATCAACCGAATTCTAATCTGGACCCTAGTCTTTCAAATTCCAATATTTTAATAGGTATACAAATATGGAAGTCACAAACAAAATCACTTTTATCAATAAATTTTAAAACTTTGAAAATAATACTGTGCACATATAGATCTTCAGCTTTCTCCACTGCTTTCTCATAAATGTCCTTTTTCCTCGAGACCAGGAGTCAAGAAACCTTTGCACAAAAGGTCAGGTGGTGAATATATCAGTTCATAGGTCACAATTAGTTAACTGAGCAGCTATAGCTTAGAAATAGCTACAGACAACACATTAATGAACAAGTGTGACTATATGTACCAACAGAATTGTCTGTGGCTTTGGATTTCATACAATTCTTACACATCATGTATATTTTAATTTGATTTTTTCCAACATTTAAATGTGCAAAGAATATTCTTTGCTCACAGGTTGTAAGAACCCAGGACACAGCTGAAAGGCCATATCTGGGACACAAGATACAGCATGTGGTCAACATGCTCCATACGTTCTACTATATGATGTTTTCATCACAGCTGATTACTATAGCCAGTCTCCATAGTGATCATGAAGACATTAACACTTTCTCTCTTCACAGGTTGGTAGTCTATATCATAGGTAGCCTATAGGTAGCCTCTATCATAGTCCCTTGTCTCTTTCTGTCCCTTATTCTCTACAAATGCTGAAATGGCTATTCACTACCTGTCAGAAAATCAAAATTTTGGAGGGAAATAATCCTGGCTTCCAAGCAGTATCTCCAGGAATACAAACCTCCAGGAAAAAAAAAGAGTTCCCTCCATGGTGCTTTCTGTTCCTTTGATTTCAAACATCTCCTGCCACAACAGTATGGCAATACTTCAAAGAGAGTCAGCTGGATACTGCATGCTTTCATATCTAGCCCTGCACAGTCCACTTCATGTAGGTTACTCCAGCAAGATAACCTCCTACGTGGGAGAAGCCGACTAGAAAAGCTGACTCTGAAAATGACAGAGCGTGGTGACTTTCACCTGGAGGGGACTTAAAAAAAAAAAAGCATCTGCTGTAAAATTACCAGCATTACCATTAGGATGTGATTAACTCTACACACAACTTAGAAGGGAGAAGCATGCTACTCAGAGACTAATGATCACGTGAGAAATACATGCAGCTCAGTTCATTAGCCTACAGAGGAGAATCCATAGGCTCCATGGGTATGAAGGAATTGGCTGTCATCCGAAAGACAGAATAAACCTGACTTTTCCTTTTCCTTTTTCCTTTCCCATTTATAATGTAGCATTGGAAGCCTGCACCTTGTTCAATAGAAATGGCAAGAATTAGCTCACTATTAGAAGCTATATAGGAGAAATACTTCAAAAGTTTGTGGAAATGCAGATTGTGGAAAAAACTATGCATAGATTTCAAATTCTTGCATGAAAATAAAATTACCTCATAATTCTAAATCTCCACAAATTTTTAAAATGCTCTTTTATACTTTTTTAAAATAAAAAATAGCATTAGATATTGAATACCAAATTGTATGTTATTATAATAATGTTTTGTTGAAGTACAAACCAAAAGATTAACAAGTTGTCTGATTTTCTTGCATCACCGATATTCCCACCTTTACACTTGAATTATATGTTTATCTTCTAACATATCACACATCAAAGCCACAGCTTTCTTTTCTTCTTTTCTATCTTTGTCTTGTTAGAGGATACTCAGAGGAAAATCCTCCATGGTTTCTCCTAATTTTTTTCAAGCAATTTTTACATCTTCCTTTAATTAGTGAGATTATTTTTAACCACCTTTTGAAAATTTGTATGCCAAGTAGCATGTTTTATGTTGTTGATATTTATATATCCACCTAAATATCGATATTTCCAGCAATCAAAAGGCTGTGGTAACACTATGCACAAAGGTTGACAGTAGGGCCTGGCTGGTGTAGCAGGTAAAGCTGCTGTCTGCAGTGCCAGCAGCCCATGTGGGTGCTGGTTCAAGTCTCAGCTGCTCCACTTCTGATCCAACTCCCTGCTAATGCACCTGGGAAGGCAGCAGAAGATGGCCCAAGTGCTTAAGCCCCTGCACCCACCTGGAAGAAGCTCCTGGCTCCTGGCTTTGGCCTGGCACTGTTCCAGAGTTTGTGGAAATTTGGGGATTGAACCAGTTGGTAGAAGATATCTATTTCTCTCTGTCTCCTTTATCTCTCTTTCTCTCTCTAAGCGTCTTCATCTTTGTAACTCTGCTTTTCAAATAAATAAATAAATAAATCTTTTTTAAAAAAAGTTGAGAGTAGACAAGCACGCCACACATCTGCTGTTTGGGCCACCTAGGAACCATTCACTCCGTGTCAGGAAGTAAGCTCATGAGTGAGGCAGGAGGGCGGCTCTGCGGGATCTGCCCTTCAAGCATCTTCACTCTGTACCACCTTAGAGGGACTCTGGGAATGGAACACAGGATTCAGAAGTAGGCTTCTTAATGAACTGGCTGAGGCATGAGCATGTGACCAAAGTTGTCCAATGTCCACTGAGGGCACTATCCAAAAAAAACATTTGCTTGCTTATTCTGGGTGAGAGAAGGTATCGTCTAGGACCTGCAAGTAACCATCTATGGAAACATGGGAGAAAAACTGGTGTGAAAAGCTAGTCACCCCCAGAGGACAGGGAAGACAACCAAGGAAACCACACCTTCCTAATCTGTTCACCTGCTGTAACTTGAGGCGAAATATCCTGCTGGATTATTCAGCTGAGTTAGCCAGTCCACAATGTGAGTTTAAGTCAGCTGTAGCTGGTTGCTTCCACATTGCAACATGTTTCATATCTGTAATTCCTGTTTATGAGCTTGTCATCATCTACATATTACTTGACCAGGTAAGAATATTTTAGAGGCTTTTTAAGAGATGAATATAATCTAAGTTTTGCGCTAAGAAGACAAACCTGGCAGATATGTGCAGGTTGGGCAAGGCCAGACTCAGGCTAGAACAGAGTTTCAGCAATCTTAATGGGACTTGATGAAGGTCTGGCCTTAGGGGAGAAAGGAGACTTGACTAGTATCCCTCTAAGCTAAGAGAGAAATCCAGGACATTGCCTGAGGTTACATGGCTGTACAAACGGGAAAAGCAGCAGCACTGAGGAGTCCTTTTTGTTGCAGTTGTGACCTTCCAGGGTTTTTCTGGAAGTTAACAAGCACTGATGAAGCCTCCACTGAGGGCCCAAGGAGTGTGCTTCATGCAGGGGACCAAAACAGTTATACTTAAATGTGTCTTCCATTTGCAAAGTTTTAGCACATCCTTCCTTCCAATTTAATGTACTCAGCTGACATTCAACAGGCACAAAGGAGCTGGAGAACTATTTTGAATTTTATTCTGAAGATAATCACATATCCTGACCCAGCTGCATGGTTTACAGGATACTTCCCATTTTTTTGCAGTTGCTAAATTATGAGTTTTCTGTTATTCAATTAGTTCGCACTGACTCCTGGGAGCCAGAGTTCAGAGCTGAAAGCATGGTCAAATTCATGAGATATTTACATATATTCATCACAGCACACCCTTTAAGATGACATTAATTAGAGTAAAATATGTGACTCTCACTGTGTTTTGATTAAAGACACCACAGTAACGTAGGCTCTGCCACAAGGGTGGAGATATCCATAGCAAGAGGGTGTGCTAAGCGCTGAGCGGAGGCAACGGTAGGCTCATTGAGAACAGCGTGAAAACGCTGATGCCTTTTTCTTTTCTATGAGGCTGCAAAAGGGTCGTCATCCTTCTTATTAATATTAACTCTCATGCCCCTGATGTGCTGCTCCCTGAGAACCCACTGTCTGAGTACTTCACAAAGACGGACTATAATAATGATCCTTCTGTCAACGCTTGTTTAACTTCCTTGTGTGCTCTCCTGGAATTACCGGTAGTGGAAGGATATTTTTTTTTTTAAGAAAAATGAATCCAGTATATTTTCCACAGGGCTTTAGAATCATTAGTAAGCAATGATAACAGAGCATTATGGATCCTTAAATTTTCATATACATGCACAACGGATGCGTTCCTATGATCCTTACTATTTCATTTCATAGTTGAAGAAACGAGCTCAGAGACATTAAGTGACCTTCCTAAATAGGTGTTAGAGGTGGGGATTCTCAAATATATCAATTTTCTTTCATTTGCTTTATTTAGAAAGGCAGAGCAACAGAGAGAGCGAGCAAGCGATCTTCCATCTGCTGGCTCACTCTCCAAATGGTCTCATTGGCCAGGACTGGGCAAACTTGAAGCCAGGGGCCTAGAACTCCATCCAGGTATCCTATATGGGTCGCAGGGGCCAAAACACTTGGGACATCTGCTGCTGCTTTCCTAGTCTCATTAGCAGGGAGCATAGCATCTGGGACGAGACCCACACTCCGATATGGGATGCTGGCATTTTAGGCGGCAGCTTAATCTACTGCACACTCCCCCCACCTGCCAAGTGCATCAAATTTAAAGCTCAAACTCTGCCAAACTGTGAAATTAGGACATAGGCTAAGATACAGATGGAGAGTGTGGGGAGCAACCCGGACTGGACTGAGTTACTGGAATTAAGACTTATTCTATGCATCTGCTCTCCCACAATATGGCGCTGGGAGAGGAGGCAACAGCTTCTACCCAGCTGCCTCTCACCAACTTGACAAGCTGCAGGACCTGCTCCTGATTGGAGGAGAGCGGCGTGCTCGGCGTGTGGGCAGCCGAGTTGGGATTGGCGGAGGAGGACTATAAAGGAGGAGAGAGACGGCATGCACCAGGAACATCTAAGGGGAACATCTATCTGAAGGAACACCTGTGCAGCCCCCGAGAGAGCCGGCCGGCGGTGTGCCGCTCCCCTGCGGAAGTGGGGAATGTGGCCAGGGGTCAGTAGCCAACCCGGGAAGAACCAGCAGCAAACCGGGGGAGGGCCGAGCAGACTAAAGAACAGCGCAGGGTTCAGTGTTGCTCCTCCACGAAGAGGGGGAGCGACAGGAGAGTAGCTCTTCCTCCCAGTTGGTCTATATTGGCCTACTCTCTCAGAAACAGTTGGACTGGGACATTTGTGAGGCTGGGGCTGTTTCTTAGTCACCCTTTGTTTTGTTCAAACCACTCCTGGCACAAGGAGAGGGAGGTAAGAAACAGAATACAGACATGCATTGCTTACCAAGGAAGACATGTTCTGAAGAATGCGTCATTAGGTAATAGTCATTCTGCAAACATCACAGAACATGTTTACACAAATCTGCTTGGTATAGCTTACCACATATCTAGGCTATATGATACAAACACTTGTGAATGCTCCCTCTTTTTAATTAAGATGTCATTGCATGACACAAGACTATATAAGAGGTATTTAACAAGTTCATAGAAAGTGTTCAAGCAAAATGTAATTGGAAGGCAAATTTAGGGGTGGGCATTTGACCACAATTTCGGATGTCAGATAAGATATATCTAGAGTACCCTGAGTTCAATTCCCTGTTATGACTCCAAATTCCACTTTCTTGCCAAATGCAGACCTTGGGAAGCTGCTGATGGCTCAAATGTTGAGTCTCTGTCACCCACACAGTAGATCTGTATTGAGTTTTGGCTCCTTTTTCTTAAATAGTTTACTTATTTATTTGAGAAGCAGTTAGAGAGAGAGAGAGAGAGAGAGAGAGAGAGAGAGAGGGAGAGAGAAAGGTCTTTCATCCACTTGTTTACTCCCCAAATAGATACAATGGTCAGAGCTGGGGGGCGCCAGAAGCCAGGAGCTTCTTCCAGGTCTTTCAACCACATACAGGGGCCCAACACTTGGACCATCCTCCACTGCATTCACAGGCCATAAGCAGAGAGCGGAATCAGAAGAGGAGCAGCAGGACATGAACTGTTGCCCATACAGAATGCCGGGGCTGCAGGTGGAGGCTTATGCCTCAGTGCTACTGTGCCACAGCGCTGGCCCCAAGAAATATTTCTAAAAATTAAAAATAAGCTTATTTTGACAAGATTTTTGGCAAAACTTTGAAATTCATGTGCAGTGTTTTCATAATATGTGTTCTTCATGAATTTTTTGAGGAGTCCTCATATGCATAGATTTCAAAATTTTTTGGACCAGAAAAACTCACCCATAAAAGCTATTTTTAAAGACATTTTTGAAGGACATTTGCATTAGCAGTTACATAGCTGTTCAGTGAATAGCAGACATGTAATCTCGCTTCCTCTTTACAACTACTTGACAGAGTGGGCAGTAGTATTCCATGGAAAAACTGATGAGCAAGAGGCTAATTTTGTTTATCCTTGGTCACAAGGCCAATATGTGTTAGTAATGTTTTGAACCTCAAATGGTAAAAAATCCCAAGCCACAGTCTTTGACTCCAGTATATCGAGACTATTCCTAAATGATGCTGATTTATGTCGTAAGAATCATTTGGCTTTCCAAAATCTGGTTTCTTTACCTCTAACGTGGTTAGATTTTTACTTCTATGTAGGGAGGAGAGTATATGATAAATAGACACTCACACATATATAAATTTTGTGTTTGTTCATTTTCACTGCATCACTTTTCAAATATAATTCTCATTGGAGGTTAAAATTAGATTATGTATCTAGAGGATGCCTTGTGCTCTTCCCACTCTTCAAAATATCTCTTAAATGTTGACAAATCATCAAACAAGGAGGCCTCTTCTGATTGGGATCTTTAAAATAAGATCTTTTGAAATTCAAAGCTAATACTATTTGTTTGATATGCAGAAAACTAGTCCAATAAAGCTGCATCAGCTGAAACAGAAGAAGCTTCTGAAGTCAGGCCTTGCCAGCTTTAAGTTATACACCATAATTAAGCATATTCCTGTTCTGCTGGAAATTAAACACTGGATTACACTGAGGCATTTGATTTTCCTTTTTTAAAAAGTAGATTATTTATTTGAAACATAGAACAAAAGCGGCAGAAATTGAGAGAATCTTCCTTCCACTGGTTCATTTCCCATATAGCTTCAGCAGCAAGGTCTGGGGCAGGCTGAAACCAGGAGACAGGAACTCCACCTGGGTCACCCCTATGGGAGGCAAGGTCTCAGCCACTTGTACCAGCGTCCTCTGCTTTCTCAGGAACATTAGCTGGGAGCTGGATCAGAAGCAGAGCAGGGAGGCCTTCCACCTGTACACTGATACGGAATCCTGGCACCATAGGTGGTAACTTAATCCACTGTGCTACAACACCAGCCCTAACATTTGATTTTCTAATTGCATGATGAGCATAATGATCTATCATAAAAAAGAGAAATGACAGTGATCTGAAATTAGCATTCAAGGATTCCCTCCATTCTAGACACTGTTTTTTTCATTCTCACCATTATACAAAGTTGACCATAGCAGTCTCACTATTCAGAGAGGAAGGAGCCTGTCCAACATCATGGGGTTAGCCAGGAAGGAGCAGGTCACAGGAGCTGATGTCATCTTACCTCCAAAGTCCATTTTTAAGTCATTATCCTTCACTGAGTACTACATTTTAGTGAAGGACATTAAGATATTTTTATTCATTCCTTTCAGAAAAACAAAACAGGGAGCAATAGCAGCCATGGATTGATCTGAACTGAAGAATGCAACAGAACAGGTCAAAGTGACTAGAAAGAAGAACGCCATCCTCAGGGAAACTTTATTTAAAATGGTGTAATAGTGTCTAAGAAAGAAGACAATTTATAGGCCTGCAATAGGGAAATTAACAATAGTCTGAAGAGATAAGGAAAGAAAAGTTGGGATGGACTTCTCCCTATTACTCAAAAAACTGGGACTTTGTTAAAAACATTTAGGAAGAGAGATTTTACAGGTGTAAGCAACTAAATACCAGCAAATCAATAAATACAAATCACTGAAGACATAGCAAATTAATACTGAACGTACAAAATGCATCACTGAGCCTTGCAAATCAGATGTAAGTAAGATAGTTGCCTCCTGAAAGAGTTGAGAATACAGCTAATGAAATGAAAAGATCAATACTGCCCTGTCTCCCAGCCCAAGACAATCTTATAAGCAACAATAGTGAGGACGATAATAAAAAGAAATAACATCTCTGAACCCTTTCTATATGCCTGGTATGTGCTAAGTACTGTACTAACTCTTTAAACCATCACTATGAAAGGAGAGTTAATGGCGTTTTCCCAATTGTATAGATGGAATTTACCCAGGATTACAGAGTCAGTGACAGAGCAGGGATTTGAAGCCAGTTAACATTTGCTACTGTTAGAACATGTGACTCTCTGAACTGTTTCTACCTGTTAGTGATTTCTCCTTACTGATATTACTGATACAAAATTTAAAACTTTTCTACATCTCCTTTTGACTCATTGCTAAATTATGGTGATGCCCACTTCAAACAAAACCTTTACTTTTTTCTGTGCTTACATTTTGGGTTTCCTTACACAAAGAAAACTCTACTGCAGAACTTTTTTCTTAAAAATATCTGGAAATGAGTAGAACAGACTATTCTTAGAGTTGCTTGCTCATACGAAGGATGCTTTATACACTTCACAAAACTCTGCCATGGCAGCACAATAGAATATGCATTTTCATTTAAAATGCTAAGTCTTTGATCTATGATCTAAATCACATTAATTCAAACTCTGCCAATTTGAAATTCATTGACTTATAGAATTTTAGAGATGAGCAAATTAGGAGGATAAGTAGAAGTTCAGTGGGAATATTTATCCTCCTTAGGAAAACACAGTTGGGGCGCTTAAAAAAAATGAGAAATCTAGTACCTGTTTACAAACAGTGTGCCAATCTCAAATGATTTTTACATCATTATTAAAAATAATCTAGTAGCACCTCTTCTACTCAATATAGTGCAGTCTCATGTGTACCCAGGAATGATAAACATATATTTTATCATTATGATACTTTAGCTTACACTTTTTAATTTCCATAGATTTGTCTTAAACTGGTGAGTCTAGAATACACTTTAAATAATTTAAAATGAGCAGCTCAATTAAAATCAAAGCACACAAGACCATAACAGCTCTACAAAATACATTTGCAAGTAGTATCACACATGTTAGTCTTGAATAATCTCAGAAATTCTCTCTCATATTTCTTAGGACAATTTTATTACACGGCTTCTCTGGGACAAATAAATAGGTATGTCTTTCTTTAAAAAAGGTATTTTGAGTCTTCTAAAGTTTAGGAAATATGTTAAAGAAAACAAACAACTTTCTTTGTTGTAGGAACTCTCAAAAGGTCTCATATATTAATATATAAGGTAAATCTTCAAAAAGTGGATATTATAGGCAGTTTTCCCTAACTTGAACATCTTTGAGCACATTTGTTATATTCTGAAATTGTTTTCTACACATAGTGTCTTGGAAAAAATGTTTTAGAGGAATCATGACTTGAGAAAGAATTCTGTCTAGTCTACTGTGTTTTTTTTTGAATTTCTCCAAACTTTTTGGAGAAGTAGGTTTTTTCCTCAACACATTAGAGTTGTTTATAATAACTCTCCCTTCACATAGCCATGCTAAAGCTTGCCATTGATCCACACCAATTTTGCAAGTAAAGACAATTAATCATAATATTTAATTAAATTTTGAAACCCTCTGGCATTTCTTGTTCTAGATTTCCATAGATAAAGCTGGATTAAGACAAGACTCTAATGCCAAATTATATTTTTTAAAGATTTATTTATTCTGTTTGAAAGTCAGAGCTACACAGAGAGGAGAGGTAGAGAGAGAGAGAAGTCTTCCATTTGCTGGTTCACTCCCCAATTGGCCAAAATGGCCAGAGCTGTGCCGATCCGAAGCCAAGAGCCAGGAGCTTCTTCCAGGTCTCCCACGCGGATGTAGGGGCCCAAAGACTTGGGCCATCTTCTACTGCTTTCCCAGGCCATAGCAGAGAGATGGATCAGAAGAGGAACAGCTGGGACTAGAACTGGCGCCCATATGGGATGCCAGCACTTCAGGCCAGGGCGTTCACCTGCTGAGCCACAGCATTTCCTGCCTCCAAGACCCTGCACAACAGAGGCTCTATCTGACCCTCCAGTCTCATTCCAAACTCACTGCTTCCATCCAGTCTAGTAAGATTGTACTCTCATTTGCATTCTACACATCTAGTCATTCATTCATTAAATACATTCATCCATGTCCACGATTTGCCAAGCACCAGATAAGAGCCTAATGATATAAGGATGAATATGACAGACACAGTCACTTACACTCAAGACTGTCATCCTTGAATGGAGGGAAACAGATAATTAAAATGAGGCATTGAAAGCCAATGAAATTGATAAAATATCAGGGGCAGTATGGAAGCAAACAGAACTGACATTTGAGTAAGCCTAAATAACTCAGGGAAGGCTTCCTAGTGAGAATGGCATTCAAAACTGAACATGAAACACACTCCTAAGTAGGTATTTCTTTGGAAAGTGAAAGGTGTATATTCAAAGAGGGAAGGAAAGGACAGAGAAATATTGTTCTAGGTATAAGGCAGAGAAAATAACAGGCAGAGATGGCAGAGAACTTTTCCAATCCAAAGAACTGAAAGTCAAAGGTGTTTAGATTAGGAAAAATTTTTTTTAAAAAATGTGTCTGGAGAAGTAAAGATAGACCTTGAGTCAAAATGTTGCAACTACTGTTTTACTCATTTTCTTCCCAAATGTCAAGGATACTACAATCACTTTATTATCTTCCTTCCAATTTTTTCTTCCTAAAATGCTTTACCTAAATGCTATCCTTCCTTTAAGATCCAAGTAAGAATGACCAAGCTCACAGCAACCTGGCATTTCAGTAAACTACCGTAAGAATTTCTATAATCTTTACCCATTAGAAACAGTCCTTGGCAAGTTAAACACAGAAATATAAACAGCAAGGCAGGCATGTTTCCTCTTTCCTATCAACTTAGAAGGTCTGAGGCTGAGGATTAGACTGCCAGCATCTTTGAAGATGAAAGAGAAAGATGTCCAAAAAAGAATCATAAATATTCTATACAAAATGATTAAAAATAAAAGAGGAGGCTGATAGATTTGGAGAAAATGTTCTATTTTTTTCCATACCAGCGATTTTAAGAACATTTCCAGGTTCTAAGAATTTATCCAAAGAAAATAATAGGGACAACGGCACACGGCACACACGGATGCTCGCTGAAGCCTGCTTATAAAAGCAAAGAAGGAGTGAACAATGGCGAGGTCCTTCAAAGAAAGGCTGATGTTTTAAAAAAGACAGTTTGCCCACACAAAGGAATACCACGCAGCCATTAAAAATAATGATGTAGATCTCCATGTGTTGAGATATATTGTTAAAAGTAAAACAGCAGGTTGCTTATAATCTGATACAGTATGATCTCAATTATGTAAAATTTTATAAATCCCAGTCATAGGTGTTGAAAATAATAGTTGCCTAGAATAAAACATTGATTAATTCAGGGTAGGAGATTCTCAGGTGATTTTTGTTTCTTTCTTTAAATTCTGTTGCATTTTGACCTTATTTTAAATAGTTTAAATATTTTAACAGGGAGAAAAAAGAAAATATAGTTGAATTTTTATCTTTTGAGATTTGATTATTGTTTATAGCCTTGTTTCTATTGCTGAAGAACAGAGGTTTTTTTTGTCTTATTGGTTGAGTTTTTGGCTTAGTGGAAGGTTAAGATTATGATTATAAAATAAACTGAAAGTATGCAATTATAAAAATTAAAAGAGTAATAAAGAAAGTGGGAGGGGAGGTGGAAGTGTGGAGGGGAGGGACAGGAGTTGGGGAAGCATACGAAGTATCACTATGTTCCTAAATCTGTATATATGAAACACATGGAATTTATTCAAATTTTATAAACAAGAAAAATGGAAAAAAAATCTGAAAAAAATAAAAATAAAGGAAATTCCATTTCTGATAGACAAAATTGTCTAATATGTTTTTGGCATGAAGCTAAGTAAGGAAACAATTATAAAATTTTTTTTTGACAGATGAAGTTAGACAGTGAGAAAGAGAGACAGAGAGAAAGGTCTTCCTTTCATTGGTTCATTCCCCAAATGGCCACCACAGCTGGAGCTATGCCAAGAACCGGCGTCCATATGGGATGCCTGCCGGCACCGCAGGCGGAGGATTAACCAAGGAAACCACAGAGCCAGCACCATAAAATATTTTCTTCTTTGGTGTCTATAGCTACCTCACTTGGGACCAAGAGACATGAGTCCGGCTATGGGTACTGTGTCATGCTTGGACTTCTATTTTACTGCCTGACTTTACTTGAATGTGGACTTAAATGGAATGATGTGAATGATGGCAGGCAAGCAGCACTAGGAGAGAGGGCAAAAGGCAGCTTGTGTGGTGATGGGAGCTTCTAGGCACATTTCCAAACCAACTACAGTTCAAGATCAAAATCAAAAACAAACGTTCTTCAAATACAAGACAAAGCCATTATCAAGAGGGGCAAACTTAGCACAGAAATGTGCTCAGCAGAGGAACAAATGAAACTTTCCGTTTCCCTAAATCTCTCCGATTGAAAAACCACAAGGTATTTGGGTCCCTAAGAAACAAACATGAGAGAGATAAAGGTACACGGAAAACAACACCGTATTTCTCAGGGAGTACTTTTAAAGCTTCCTGCCTCTTCTTCTTATGTTGACTGCAAAGTGATTTTTTTGAGCCAATTCACCTTTCCCAAAGAACTCTTACTTTGAAATCTTCCCCTTCATTCTCCATTCCATCAAAACTGCTCAAAACTCACCTCTCACAGTCCTGCAGTTCTCTGTATGCAGTTTTGACAAAATGGTGGAGCAGTCAGCTTTTACCACTGGCTTCCTCCTACCTCTACTTGACCTCACCCTGAAGCTAAATTCCCCTCCCTCAATCCAACCCTCTATCTGATGGCACTTGCCAATACAGGTGCTATTCGGGGCTCTGCATTCCAGAGGGATTTGCCTTTTAATAGGTGGCTCTCCCAGCAAGAGGCCCCTACACTGGATTACCAGTGAGTACACTGGTATATTTAGCCTCCCCAGTGTTTAAAAGACAAGCAACATCTAGGAAAACACAGAATACTGAGGCACTGTATGAAAACAGACACATTTTAAGAATTTCCCTGGTTCTTGTGAAATATCAAAGAGTTAGCAAGATGAAGGGTACATGCTCACATGCAAAAATTGCTAAATTACATGGGGGCTGTCTGTTTATCGGGTCTCCAGGTTCCTACAATCCCAACCACTCCCTACTGCCTCATTTATACAAAAGGATGCACATGCACTCTTTAACAGTGTTGGAGCTTTTGCTTTACTCACATCACCAAAATACTTCTCAGGGCCCAGATATTTACCCAATGAGAGAAAAACTAAAAGAAAACCAAGCAGCTTACATACTTTTCTTAAGCTGAAAGAGTTTTACTCATTTACATGCATTGCCTGAACCACAGGGACAACACATTTGTGACCCAGTTTTAACCTCTCACAGTAGACTTGAAGTATAATAACAGGGGGGTAGAAATACTTAGCAGAGGACACAAGATGGCTGAATAGGGAGGAGATACACTGATTTTGACAATGGGAAGATACCACAAGAACAGATGCAGGAAACACATTTTCAATGGACAGCTAGAAAGAAGTTTGTCATGAAAAACCTACGGAAAGAGAGACATTGTGAGGCAGTAGGGACACTAGAACCATAGAGCACTGAGGGGGACACTGCCTGTGGCTCCTACAGCTGGTGGTTAGTGGGAACATCATCTTCTTGGAGCAAGGTGAGAGGCACCAATGCCACTGGTGATATTGCCTGAGGGAGAACCTTGTGGTCGCCAGTGATGCTGAGTGCAGCCTGAAGTGCTAGCAGGGAGCAGGGTGTGGAGCTGACCCTATGAAGGAATATAGCACATTAGTTTTTTTTTTCCTTTTCCCTCCACCAAGGCATGTGGTGATCAGCTGGGAGAAAGTTCCATCTTAATAAGGCAAGTGAAGCTTGCTGCAGCCCCTACACTACTGGGGAATTTTATCAGAATGATAAATCCCTGGTCCCCATTGACTTTGAACTGGTAGATGATTGATAGGGGTGGTGTGCTCACTTAGGTCTATGAAGCCAGGGCATGTTGCTACCCTACCCTCACTCTATCAAGGCACAAGACTCAACTTGTCAAGGCAGAGCACTGATCGAACCCTGCCAGGCATACAGCTGGCTCTGGGAACAGAACAGCTCTCTGAGGATGGGGAGTTTTGCAGGACCGAGGGTGGATCCCCTGCACCCTGTGACTGTGCAGTAAGGTATGGGATGTGCCTGGGATTTGGGCAATCATTAAGCCTTGCTTCAGAGGCTCAGTTATCTGAATGCTAGGGTGGAACATTGCAGAGCTTTCTGTGCTCACACTGGGGACTGCATAGATCCTTGGTGCAAATCATGTGCCTGAGCAGGTGGGGTGTACAAGCACTATGGGATCACCCTGGGCAGTTGCTTCAGCTTGGCAGTGAGGGTCAGAGGCTGTGAACATGCCAGCAGATGTGATCAGACCCTACTCCTGCAGATGATATTAGAGATCTACCATGCCCAACTTCAGTGTCATTCCAAACTCCTGCCCCATACTTCAGCATTGGTTGGAGCTCCCTGGAATTACATAGCACAGACCTCTGGATATCCATTGAAGGAGCAGACACTCCATTAAGCCATAGAGAAATTATCAAGGATAAATGTCCTGAGAGGAGAAAAGCAACAAGTGCTTCCATATTTGCCTAAAAATAAATGTAGAAATGGCTGGTGCCCGCGGCTCACTAGGCTAATCCTCCGCCTTGGGGTGCCAGCACACCGGGTTCTAGTCCTGGTCGGGGCACCGGATTCTGTCCCAGTTGCCCCTCTTCCAGGCCAGCTCTCTGCTGTGGCCAGGGAGTGCAGTGGAGGATGGCCCAAGTGCTTGGGCCCTGCACCCCATGGGAGACCAGGATAAGTACCTGGCTCTTGCCATCGGATCAGCACAGTGCGCCGGCCGCAGTGCGCCGGCCATGGCGGCCATTGGGAGCTGAACAAATGGAAAAAAGGAAGATCTTTCTCTCTGTCTCTCTCTCTCACTATCCACTCTGCCTGTCAAAAAAATGTAGAAATAACAAGAAATATGAACAATAAAGAAGTATGCCTCCCCAAAAGGAAAACAACACTTCAATTTTAAAAATGTAAAGATGAGAGATTTTAGTATTTTTTTTTTTGTTCTAGTAGTATTGGTCGAACTCTGTAATTAACACACAGTTATTCTTAGGTGTTTAAATTTTAACTGAAAAGAGATCCCTGTTAAATATAAGAGTGGGAATAAGAGAGGGAGGAGATGTACAATTTGGGACATGCTCAATCGGACTTGCCCCAAATGGTGGAGTTAGAAACATGCCAGGGGATTCCAGTACAATCCCATCAAGGTGGCATGTACCAATGCCATCTCACTAGTCCAAGTGATCAATTTCAGTTCATAATTGATCACACTGATAGGTCTAAGAGTCAAAGGGATCACACAAACAAGACTAGTGTCTGCTAATACTAACTGATAGAATCAAAAAGGGAGAGAACAATCCATCATGGGAAGCGGGATACACAGCAGACTCATAGAGTGACAGATGTCCTAAATTAAGGCATTCGGATATGGCTGAAGAGCCCATGAGAGTATTTTAGGCATGGAAAGACAAGACACTCTGGCAAAAAAAAGAGAAGACCTAAATGAAAGATCTCTGCGAGTGAGATCCCAGTGGAAAAAACGGGGCCATCAAAGAAGGAGGTACCTTTCTCTGAAGGGAGGAGAGAACTTCCACTTTGACTATGACCCTGTCGGAATAAGATCAAAGTCGGCGAACTCAAAAGGCTTCCATAGCCTTGGCAACTCATGACTAGAGCCTAGGGAGATTACTGATGCCATGAACAAGAGTGTCAAATTGCTAAGTCAACAACAGGAGTCACTGTGTACTTACTTCTGATGAGGGATCTGTCCTTAATGTGTTGTCCAATGTGAAGTAATGCTATAATTAGTACTGAAAGAGTATTTTACACTTTGTGTTTCTGTGTGGGTGCAAACTGATGAAATCTTTACTTAATATAAACTAAATCAATCTTTTGTATATAAAGATTATTGAAAATGAATCTTGATGTGAATGGAATGGGAGAGGGAGTGGGAGATGGGAGGGGTGCGAGTGGGAGGGAAATTATGGCGGGGGGAGCCATTGTAATCCACAAACTGTACTTTGGAAATTTATATATATATATTTTTTTTTTTTGGACAGGCAGAGTGGACAGAGAGAGAGAGAGACAGAGAGAAAGGTCTTCCTTTGCTGTTGGTTCACCCTCCAATGGCCGCCGCAGCTGGCGCACCGCACTGATCTGATGGCAGGAGCCAGGTGCTTTTCCTGGTCTCCCATGGGGTGCAGGGCCCAAGCACCTGGGCCATCCTCCACTGCACTCCCTGGCCACAGCAGAGAGCTGGCCTGGAAGAGGGGCAACCGGGACAGAATCCGGCGCCGCAACCGGGACTAGAACCCGGTGTGCCGGCGCCGCTAGGCGGAGGATTAGCCTAGTGAGCCGCGGCGCCGGCCTGGAAATTTATATTTACTAAATTAAAAAAAATGAAAAAAAGTAAAGATGAAGGGATTGAAGAAATGCCTAAAAATGCATTCAAAAGAAGGATCCTAAGATTACTCAAAAACAATGATAACAAAATACATGAATTAAAGAAATCTCCCATACATGACTTGGATCAGAAATCCTTCCAGGATAAAGAGACATGGAAGAGAAATCAAACTGAAATATTAGAAATGATAATTTGATATGTCAAATAAAAAATACAGTGGAAGGAGAAGAAGGAAAAGAAGGAGGTAGAAGGGTAGAAATAATTGGAAAAAACAAAAATAGTGTTGAAATTTAAGGGACACAATCAAATGATTTTTGGACACACACAATTTACCAAAATTGAGTCATGAAAACATAAAACCTAAATAGACCAATAACCAAGCTAGAGATTGTTTAGGATTGCTTTAGCCATTTGGGGTCTCGTGATCCCATAAGAATTTTAGGGTCATTTTTTTCCATATCTCAGAAGAACATCTTTGACATTTTGTTTAGGTTTACATTGAATCTGTAAATCCATTTAAGACTGGGGCTACCAATATGAGCAGGCATCTTTCAAAGGATGAAATATAAATGGTGAATAAACGAAAAGACGTTCAGGATCACTAACCATCAGGTTTTCTCTCACCCCAGTGAGAATGGCTATCATCCATTCTGTTTATTTTATAATCAGAAGTTTAACCCTCTACTATGTAAAGAATTCAACAAATAGTAAGAAGAAGAAAAAAAAAAACTGTTCCTCAAAAGTAGAGACAAGGGCTTTTAACAACAATCAAATCTCAAAATGTCAATTTCATTCATATGCATTACATTTTTTGAACTCTATTTTACACTTTGTGTTTCTGTGTGGGAGCAAACTGTTGAAATCTTTACTTAATGTGTACTAAATTGATCTTCTGTATATAAAGATGATTGAAAATGAATCTTGATATGAATGGAATGGGAGAGGGAGTGGGAGATGGGAGGGGTGCGGGTGGGAGGAAAGTTATGGCGGGGGTGGGGAGTCACTGTAATCCAAAAGCTGTACTTTGGAAATTTGTATTTATTAAATAAAAGTTTAAAAAAATGAACTCTATTTGTTACCATAGATCAGGGAAAACATGGCATATTTGTCTTTTGGGGGCTGGCTTATTTCACTAATTCTAATGGCTGAAAAATTAAAAAAACAAGAAAGGAAGGAGGAGGGAGTGTGGGAACATGGGCAGCAGGGAGGACAGAATGGAAGCATGCTCTTAAATCTGCATATATGAAATACAAGATATCTGTTTACCTTACATACATAAAAAATCATATGTATAAAAATGAATGGCTGTCATCCAAAACTCCAAAAATATCAGGCTCTGGCAAGAATGTAGAGAAAAAAGTACCCTAATACACTACTGTTAGCTACTAGTAAACTACTGTAACCATTATGTAATACAGTATGGAGATTCCTCAGAAATCTGAAAATAGATTTGCCATATGACCCATCTATTCTACTCCTGGGAATTTACCCAAAGGAAATGAAATCTACATATGAATGAGTTATCTGTGCTCCCACGGGTATAGCATCTCTCAATATCTAAGATATGGAATCTACCTTTATGTCTAGCAGCCGATGCCAGGACAAGGAAATCATGGTATATATACATGAGAGAATACTACTCAGCCATAAAAAAGAAAGAAATCTTGTATTTTTCAATAAAATGAAAGTAACTGGACTACAATGTTTAGCAATAAGCTAGTCCCCAGAAGTCAAATATTAAATGTTTTTGATAACTAATATACAGAGTAGAAAAGCATGAAGTGTATATGAGTGAAACTGACATCTTGAGGTTTGTATATTGTTTGTAGCCCTTGTCTCTACTCTTTAGGAACAGTGATTGTTCTACTTACTACTTGTTCAATTCTTTAATTAATAAAGCATAAAGTGATTATGAAGTAAACTGAAACTATATCATTATAAAAATTAAAAGTAAAATAAGAAAGGAAAGAAGGAGGGATGGTGGGATTGAGGGAGGGAAGAAGGGCAGGGTGAGAAATATCATTATGCTATTAACACTGTAGATATGAAATACACAGAACATGTTCCTTATATATAACTTAAAAATTATAAAATAGTATTTATTATGGCTAGTACTCATTCATTCATTCAATCATTCATTATTTCTTAAGTCTTATCAAGACACTGTAACAGGCACAGGAAATGCTGATTATGGTGACAAAATTAATAACACGTATGGAAAACCAGTTGCTATTCTAAGAACACACATCTAACAGTAGCAGATATTATGTCCAGAAATATGGTCACAAAAATCTCTAGGCAGTAGATTCTATTATTATTGTCATTTCACAGATGAGAAAAGAGAGGCTCCAAAAGATACAGTAATTAGCCCAGGATCTGGAAGAAGTGATCTCGGGCTATGAAACAAGGAGCGTGACCAAAGAGCGCAGCAGCCTGGAGCATCATGGGACAGCATCCCTGAAGTCACAGACACACAGCAGGGTACCTTCTCCTTCTGGCCTTTGCAAGAGCTCCTTTCCAGATTCCTGTAAGGGGACTATGGATTTTGAGAGCTTCCTTGCCTTGTCATGATTTTAAATTCTGTTTGTTCTCTGAATTTATCCCGTGTTTGTTCAAAGTTTTAATCTGAGTCATTTACCAAATCCCTGGTTTTCTTATATTTTAATTGATTTCTTTTCAGAGTAGTGACTACTATATCCCTCCTTTTATCTGAGGCTGGACTTATAAATCCCACTAAGAAAATGCAAACAAATAAACAAACAAAACCCCCTACTAATCCTCTCTGGCAATTCCTATGTTTTACCTAAACAGTATAATGCATTAAGCTAAACAACCCATTTCCAACCGTTTGGATAGAACTGAGATAATCAATTTGCTCTAAGCATTCAGATGATTTTCCTTTCTTCAGTCAGTTCAGGTCTAAATAAGTTTCAAATGCAAACTCCTGGCCCTTCTCTAGTCTACTGAAAAAAAAAAAAGTTGCTATCACATGAATAGAAAGCAGAATAATGGACCCCAGAGGCTAGATGGGAATGGGGAGAGGCTAGTCAACAGACACAGATGCATACAGTCAGACAAAAGGCAGAATTTCTGCTGTTCTACTCAAGAGCAAAGTGCTTAATAGTCAATAATGATGTTAATTTATAAAAACTACCACAAAAACAGGTTAATGGAAAGAACCATGTGCCAGGAAATTCATGAAATTTCTCAGACCGCCCCCCCCCCCCCCCCCCCCCCCCGCCAACCTCACTTGAAAAAAAAGGTTAAGCAGTCATTTCTGGTAGCATTTTGTTTCTGATTAACATCTTTGATATAATCTGACAATGACATTATCTGTTTCATCTAAATTTGTTTAATCTACAGCACTTTCTGTGCAGCTGAGGGAAAATACAGCTTTCTGGCTTTCTCAGCTTTAATACTTGCCTCCAAACTCCTATTTCCCTATCTGTTTGTGAGACTGCAGAAAAATTTTACTACAAATTGTACATTGTCTCCTTGTCCTGTACCATTTCAAACCAGGTAAGCAAATGAAATTATGTTATAGGCTCTTTACTGCAGCCTCGGCCACCAGTAGCTTTCTTAAGAAACAAACTGAACATGATACTGCAGCGTGCTGCTTCCCGCTCTCTGCCCTCATCCTCCAGGAAATCTTAATTTATAAATAAAAGTAATCTTCTTTAGTAAAATATGAGACATATGCAACCAAACACTGTCTTTATTTCAGGTCCATTGTTCTTGGCCTAAACCAACTACTTTTCTCTTTTGGCTCTTTGATACCTTTCTATACTGTGAAAAACCTTAAACAAGATATTTCCTGCAACATTCACTCCAACTCATGTATTAACCAGCACACACTGAGCACCTGCCATTGGTCACCTGCATTCTCCATGATTGATTTACAATGATCAATAAATCAAAGTCACCTGCACACATCGGGCATGGCTTAGCAAAGGATAAAGCATGTTTTAGAAAACCAGAAATAGTATTACTTATTACTATGTAACATACATATAAAGACCACAGCAGGCCCTGCATAAGAACTTGAAGGGCAGGAAAAACATAAGGGACAGCTGAGGTCGTAGTGGTTATTCCCTTTCTATCTAGTCTGCAAAACTTGGGCAGCAAAACATTTTTCTAAGTATTGCCTCTAGAAAAACAAACCTTTACTGAAATTCTTTTTTCTTTCCAGTTTCCATATTACTGGATTTGACAGCAACATTCCCATAAATACACTAACGGCTTGTCTTCCTACTGATGTTATCAGACCTCACAATTGTTATTCACCAAATCTTTTCCTCATTGTTAATTGTCTACTCCACTTACTGGAGTTCGTTTTTCTCTTTTATTAACCACAAAAATCCCTAACTGCCTCATTCTGTCTCCATAAATGATCTAATCTCCCATTTTACTAATGTATCAGGATGTTTAATTCAACTCTTCCTGTTATCTTGAATTTTCTGCATAGGTCTTTGGCTGAGAATAGCACAACTGTTGCCAAATCCTCCTCCATTCTAAAGAGAGATACTATACCAGATACACAGGACTTGCAAAGGAGATGGCTGGAAACCAATTCTGCTACATAGGCCCATCACTACCTTTGAATTTATAAAAGAATAAGGTTTAAGAATCCAGGAGAATATTTCACTGAGAAGAATAATTGAAATATTGTGACATCCTGTCCTTATGCCTCATAAGGACTGAAAAACTTCCCTGAGTTAGGGAACCTAAGACTTGCCATATACTTCGGCATGGGCAAAGTCTGAAGACACAAGTTGGTGCCTTGAGTATCCCACTTGACAAGAGCAAGGATAGAAAAGGCTGCATTGGGAAGAGGTGGTTCTCTGTCCACAGCTGGAAGAAAGATGCCTATTTCTTAAGCAATAAAATGGCTCCAAGGTAGATGCCTTGATCCAGCAGAGCATGGGAAACCAGAAGATCAGAGGATGATGGTGAAATGATGGTGGCGTTAGGAAAGTCTTTGCCTCTATTACAAAAGCTGCAAATGGTGCTTCCCAGTGCAAGCACCTTGCAGAACCTCAATGAAAGATCATCCAGAGACACAGAATCTGAAAGTTGTGCATCTATCTCAAGGGGCTAAAGACGACACATCATAACTATTCCATTTCCATAGACAGCAATTTTCCTCAGTCTCCCCCTACTCATGATCTTAGAGGAGTAACAACTAAATACAAAGTTGGGGAGAGGCTGGTGCTTTGGCATAGCAGGTAAAGCCACTGCCTCAGTGCCGGCATCCCATATGGGTGCTGGTTTGAGTCGTCCCAGCTGCTCCTCTTTCGATCCAGCTCTCTACTATGGCCTGGGAAAGCAGTACAAGATGGCCCAAGGGCTTGGGTCCCTGCACCCGCTTGGGAGACCCAGAAGAAGTTCCCAGTTCCTGGCTTTCGATGGACCCAGCTCTGGCCATTGTGGCCATTTGGAGAGTGAACCAGCAGCTGGAAGACCTCTTTTTCTCTCTCTGCCTATGCCTCTATGTAACTCTGCCTTTCAAATAAATAAATATTAAAAAAGAAGAAAGTAGGGGAAGAAGTGGGTTAAAGAGAGACAAAAATAAACCCATGTGTCCTTCCCCCACTGCAAGCTTCTAAGCTTCAAGTAATCAGAAACTGAAAGAGTAGAAACTATTGTAATTTGAATCTCATTTGAGGTTAAGCATTACATTGGTTTGGAATATTCAATTAGTAAAATAAGGCTATTATCAGCAATTAAGTGACCATGTAGATAACCATCTCTCAAGTGCAGAGTCAGGAAGTCTTCTTTATCCATGTAGATTTGATGTGGGAAAGCTTAGATAGATAATTTTAAGCCCGTGGGTTGGAAACCATACCTCTTTTACTCTGTGTTGCAATGTTCACCTATCTGTCAATCAGGGCACACCTCCCCAGGAAGTACTTCCTCTTTCCCAGGACATGGGGATGGCACCATATAAATACTTCCATTTTTCTAAGCTCATAAAAAGCTAGGAAGAACAGAAGCTCACTCTTTCTTGTGGACTCAGGACGGGCAGAGCAGGGTATGGTAATTCCATTTCCTTGGCCTACTTTCCTGAAATAAAGCCCTAATGAACCTGTATATTTTTCTTACTTTGTAAATCAAGTTTATCACACTGTATGCCATGTTTGGGCCTGCACTTAGAATTCTTCTTTAGGCAAAAGTCAAGAGTCTGGAAAATCAGTTTAGGTCCAACCTAGCCCACAACAGATTTACCTTTGGAACTGATACTCTGTAATGTTTTGATGGCACTGCCACTGTGAAAATTTCCTAGTTTCCTTTGTTATTTCCCCCCATTATGGCCATTATTCATGCTTATATTCTTTCTACGATTCACAGCTTCATCTTCTTTTTTCTTCTCTTGTTCTTTCTCTTTACGTAAGGCTTCATACAGCACCACTATCATACAACTTCTGTAGTTATATAGCCAATCTTGCTGTATGCCCTAAGACCAAGAGAGTTTCAAAGGTCTGCAGGACACCTCCCTATTTTTATTTCTAGAATACTTTGCTTTCACTTTGTATTTAATTAACCCTTTACATCATTTAAGAACAGTTTAGAAAAATGTCAACTTTGTGGAATCTTTTTCCCTTAGAGTAAGGAAAGGACAAAATTTCCTCCTTCCTTTGTAATGTGCAAGTCAACAGATAGCTTTTGACTTGATCTGCAAATATACTAAAATTTCTAAAGGTAGCCAGGATGTCATAATCATTCTATACCTTCCAAAGAACCTCACACAGTTTTTCCACACTTGCATTTTTGATCAGGCCTAACTGAGTAGAAATCAAAATTTGGAGTAGAAAAGATAAAGTTGAAAACTTTGAAAACAATCTATCCAAAATTTTAAATATAAAAATCTGAAGGGGCTATAGCCACAATGCATAAAATAACAGAGGACCTGAGAAAGCCCAATATATTTTTCTATGTTTCTTTGTTCTCTTGAACATTGGTTTTTGAAGTTTCTATTTTCTCAAGCAAAACGGAAATTCTTGTAGAGAAGAGGTTTTATCTATTGAGGTAATAAAGTTGAATATCAAGGATCTGTAAGTCTCAACGTCCAGGATGGTAGAGGAATTCTAATCTTAGCCAAGGCAATGAGCCAGTGAGAATGTTTCATACCTAAGGTGCATAAATATGTGTAAGAAGCATACTTACATATAAAATATATATCAAGTGTGTGCATTATATATATATAGGCATTTGCAAAACTAACTTCCTTGTTAAATGTGATCTCATGTTACAAAAATAAAAATTTTGATGGGCATGTTCCTTCACAAGTGACTTATTGGAAAGAAAGAAAAATTCTTTTGTATTGTTAAAATGAGCATGGTCAGCTGCATATACTCTCCTGAGATCTGATTCCTGATTCTTGATTGCTTCCATGACAACCATGTCATTTCACCGCCAGAATATCTTATAAACTGTTAAGATGAATGGAAATATATGCATGCTCTCCTGAAATTAATTGTTAAGGAAAGAAAAGAGACAGAAAGCTGAAGTTATTCATTTGGCAAGCTCCATTCTACATGGATAAAGAAGGCTTCCTTGACTCTCCACGTGGATCAAATTTGATCTGCTGTTTATTCTTACTCACAGGTTGCCTGTGATCATATCCCAGTGATTCACAAATGGATGTCTTGCTTTCTCTAGTGGAGGATGAAGGCTCACAGCTCTAGACTTGTATTCCTCCTCTCTTTAATGAGTTCTCGCTGTCAGTCATTGGTATTCACCTTCACGTATGGCATCACTTTTAATCTTTACAAAAATAATTTGCAGGATGAGGAAACTAAGGGACCAACCAGTTAAGCAATTAATTCACATTTAGTCAGAGGCTATGGGCTCAAAACAAGGTCTAAACAATTCCAATCAATAGGTTACATTAAGATCTATGTCAAATGCCTCTCAACCACCTGAAAATTCATGCTGTCCCCATGAAGAGGCAGACAGACAGCAGGGGCAAACAAAAAGCAAAACCTCCAGTGCCTCTAGTAGGTTAGCTAAAGAACACTCATGGGCAACTAAAAATTAATGGGGTGATAAAATAATCATGGAAGAACTAAAAAGTCACGTTACAAAAGACATGAAGACAGAGAAGGGTAATAAACTAATAACAGTAGTCCAGTTTATCACAATAAATAACAAAATGTAGATTGGTTAAGAGGGATCATAAAGTTATTACAGTGTGTGAGTGCTCCAATAATGTTGAATGCAGGGTATGAGTACTCAATTAGCAATGAAGAAATAATGTCAATCTTCTTTTCCATTTTCTAAAGTATTCTGGTATGTAAGAATTTGTCTTCTGCAATATAAATACATAAATCTCATGTAATCAAAGACTCTCTAAAATAAAACAATTTATACTGTGTTCTCCACTCCCAGATCTCTATTCATGTCTTTGGAGGATCCTAACACATCTCTACATAATCTGTCAATTTTCAAAGATGTATACTATTTTAAAATACTGCTATAATCTCTTTAGAAATCCAGCTTGGTAGACTGAAAATAACACAGGTTTCATGTTATGGGCCTATTTTTTTATGATTCATTGGAATCCAAGTATGGAGCTTACAAATTGACTTTTCTAAGTATAGGTCTCTCATGTAAAGCAAGCATGAGAGTTTCATCCCTTGGGAGAATTTGTGCAGACTACAATAACAGGTATAGGTTAGTGATTATGTTTAATTTTTAAATTGCTCTTTATTTATTGAGGGCCTGTTTTGTATAAAAAGACCTCTACTCACAGGCAGCACAACTTAACCATAGTACATTACAAAACAGCTATATTTGTTGGTAATAAGTAATGTATAACATCTTCACAAACTGCAAATAAAAAAAAACACTGCAAGTAAATTTTGTACATGCAACTGTATTTCAGCTAGATTCTTTTATCTTCAGAGGTTTGAATCTTTTCTTTCATCAGCAGTGCTTCAGGGGTATATTAATCTGCTTGAGATGTTATAACATCTCAGACGGGAGTCATAAAAAAACAGAAATTTATTTTTGCGTAACTCGCAAGGGTGGAAGCCCAGGACCAAGGTGCCAGCAGATCTGTTTTCTAGTGAGATCTCTTTCCTCATCTTGCAGGTGGTACCTTCTCTTGGTTGTCTTACAAAACCACTCTCTCATGATGTATGTGGAGACAGACTCTCTTGTGCCTCTTCCTCTTATAAAGATACTAGTCCCATCATTACCCTTATGCCTTTATTTGACCTTAATAATGTCCTTACAGGCTATATCTCCAAACGGTTACTTTGACAGGTGAGGTTTCCACATACAAATTTGCAGGGGCAGAGGAACAATTCAGTCCCTAAGGGTAGGATAGAACAGTCTTCCAAATATATACAAAAATTCTTTGATGTTACTCCCTTCAAGAAGTGGGGGCTTAATTCTCTACCTCTTGAGTAAAAGCTAGATTTGACGATTCAATTCCAATGAAGAGATTATGGCAGAATTAATGAGATTCATTTCAATGCTAGATTATAAAAAAAGAACTGCAATTTTCAACTTGCATGCTCTATCTCATTCTCATACTCTAGGTCTCACCCTCCTGTATCTTTCACTATTGGAACACCCAACTATTGTGAGGAGGCCCATATGATGACAGAGGCCTCTACCTAACCAAGTGTCAGTGAAGAAATTAAGTCTGTCCACAGTCCTGAGTGAAGTTGGAAATGATTTTCTAGTGCTACTCCGTCCTTGAGATGACTGCAACCTTGTAACTTCTAGGAAACTTGCCAGTAATGCCTTTTTGATTCATGCTACTGATAGAAAAGTAAGACAAGAGAAAAATAAGCTCAAGAGGTATTACTAAATGTGAAGGAACCGGGACCAAAACCAAGACTGTGAGGTCACAGACAACTCTAAAGTTAAGTAAGAGGAGGTGTGGGGCGTTGCTAGTAAACACCATCTTAAGATAATGTCAAATGTGTGACTATACAATTGTTTGAGAAGGCCTCAGAAAGAGATGCTGTGATGTCTTAGAGTTCTATTTGGCCAGAAGGAAGTCCCACTGTAGATATCAAGCATGTCTTTCAGATGTACTCAATCAAACGACACAGGTGCTATGAATCTTAAAGGCATTGTTCCTTGGTGGTCTCAGTAGACCCCTGAGGTAGAGAAGGCTTTATCTTCAGACATTTCTGATCCCATGTTTTTCTAAGAGAATACTGCCCAGTAGGGTTTAAAAAAGACTAGTGAGATTGCTAGAGGAATTACATATGCAGTGATACTGCCAACCTGAACCTGAACTCTAAAGAACACAAACAATAAAATAAAAAGTCTGTGGACTTCCAAAATACTACTGGAAGAAGGCAGCCTGAGAACACTGAGAGGGGATGTGTATATTGCATGTTAAATGAGTGCAGACTGGGGACTTATGAGGGTTTTACAACTATGTCCAAAAATTCTTTGATTCAAGAAGTGGAGCTTAATTGTCCTCTTTTTGAGTGTCATCTTATTGGACTCCTTTGGGTGTTAGTAGCTGGCTTCTAATAAGTAATATACAACAAGAGTTGTGTTACTTATGAGATTGTTGTACAAACGACTAGCTTCTGCATCAGATGCTTTGTCTTGTTCACTCCCTCTCTTATTCTCTGAATTCTCATTCTAGGGGATGCCAACAGCTATGGAGACAACCACATGATAAGGAACAGTGATGTTTACACAGCACAGAAAGGAAATCTTCCAACAATCACATGAATGAGCTTGGAAGAAGGTCTTCCAGCTTCAACTGTGCCTCCTGGGAACACACACACACGGCTGATGTCTGATGGAAGCCTCATAAGGATACCCTGAGCTGGAGTCACCCAGCTAAGCTGCTCCAGATCCACGACCCTCAGCACCTACCTGTGTGAATACATATATTATCTGCAGATGATACCTGTTGGGTATAATTGTTCATGTTGTAATATTTAACACTTATAGGGAAAAACATTAAAACTCCAGTATAGGTAAGTCTTACTACTACATTCTACAGATAGGCAGATTGCAATATAAAAAATAATAAGGGATTTTCCAAAGCCACACTGCTAATACTTGTCATTGTAAGGCTGCCACAAAACACACCAAACACTGGAGTTAGAAGAAAGGTTTATCATCAGGTGGGGAAAGCCTGATGGGCCTGGGGGAGAGGGCGAGAAAGTAAAAGAGAGAGAGAGAGAGAAAGACAGTGTAAGAGAGAGATTACAGGTTCTGGAACTGCTCCTGTTAAACCTTTGCCTGGGGGCAGGCAGGGACTTTGAGAAGGGGATCCCATTAGGGTGGGGGTGGAGCTGACACCCCTTATTGGGCCATGGGGGCTTAAAACAGAAGCCTACTATGCAAGATGGCCTCAGGGGGACAGGGCCCAAGATGGCATCTGGAACACAGATGGCACCACAGATAAGATTGCACCATTTTACTAAGGATTATGATAAAGCTCTCAATTCACATCTGTATGTCTCAGGAATAAAACATTAGTTTTCTGTAAACAAAAACCAAAATATAAACGAAGCCCAAATCTTTGAGAAAAATGTTTGGGCTGACACAGAAAGTCCAATAATGACATACAGAACTACCATCTGCTTTAGGAGCAACTGAGGTGTTGGGCAGGCAGGGGAATGTGCAAGACACGCTTAAACCTCTGTACCACAGGGGCCAGGACATCTGGTAAAGAAGAGGTGAGCCATCCTTTCAGCATTCCAGCTTTCCCAATTATGTTAATTGTAACAGAACTTGGCTTCCTGGCAAGGCAGAGCTAGTGAGGCATTTGACACACTGTAGAATTTAAGTTCAAAAGTAAAATTGTTTAATGAATGCGCACCCTACTCCTTATTCATTATGCAAAGTCGGGATGTAGAGTTTTTCAATATGTACTCTAATTCCCTTTAAGAAATGTGATTCCACATTCTTCATATTAGTGCAGGAAGGAAAAAAAAAGAGATATTCTGCTGGAAGAGGCTTTGGGGTCAGTTAGAAATTCTCTGCTCTGTTTTTAAAAGGAAAATATAATCCCTTTTTCTCAGCTATTGTGTTTCACTCTGTGGAGGGTTGAAGGCTGTAAAACAGCACCTCCCCTTCAACTTTTCCATATAACTTGATTAGACAGGAATAATCTCTTATGCTTTCATGCACAAATTTAGGAGTGACCCAGAACAAACGAGTTTCCTTCATCACCATAGCAACCAGGACTATGGAAAAATGCCACTCACTAGGCTATGCAAGTCAGATTTCATTCCTTTGATGTTAATTAACAAATTGCTTTCAGAAAATCAATGAGTTTCTCTGCTCCCCTTTAAATGTTTGTGATATATTTTTTAATACTTCCTGAAGTCATGTGGTGGAGGAATACATGGGACAGATTTTAAAAGAAATGAGTACCTACTTCCGATTTAATACAGAGGTGACTGGGAATGGGATAGTGTACTGACCAAAGGTGGATCCAATTTGAATCCATTAGGCATTGAGATGGAAATCAAAAATCATGCCTTCTTACTACTCACATTTCCTTCCTTCCTGAGAATGGTGGCTATTCTTTTTCATAAAAAGAAATACAGGAAAACTAAACAAAAGTCCTAACACAAGGAACAGTTGTCACAGGAACTTATGTTTAGATAGTTCCTTTCTCCTAATTTGTTCCTGGTACTGTGAACTTTCTCAAAGGCAATCGGGTGATGTTTAACCTCAAGTCTTTAAAATCTGCTCTCCTCTTCCCTCAGAAATTGCATTTCAGGGAATTATTAGAGCAGATACCCAGAGAATCATAAATAGGAGAATGTAAATCAATAGTCTTCACATGATTTTCATAATACACTGAAGCAATTTATTTATTTTCACTTTATTTGAAAGACAAAGAGGCAACGACATACAAAGTGACATCTTCCACCTATCAGTTCACTCCACAAATGCTCTCAAAACTCAGGGCAAGGCCAAGCACGACCTAGATGTTTGGTACTCAGTCCGGATCTGGAATACTGCTGGCAGGTACTCACATACTTGAGCCGTCACCTGTCACCTGCCGCCTCCAAGGATGTGCATTAGCAGGAAGCTGGATGGGAAGCCGAGGAACTGGGACTTGAATCAAGGACTCTGATGCGGATGCTGGTATCCCCAGCAGCAACTTAACTACTGCTCCCAATGCACACATGCTAATACACTTTTAAAGTTGGTAATATTCTAAATGACAATGAAAGATTAAACTGACCTAAAGGTATTTTTAGAGAAATCAAATAGAGTTTGTAAAATTTCAAGTGCAAGAAGTAGATAAAAAACAGACTGCTAAATGATGCATTTAAAAACAATACACGTATTCTTCAAGCAAATTTTAGGAATTTGGCAAAAGAATAAACAGAACTTCTATAAAGAGTTTTCTCTTTTTTGTGTATTTCCTCCTGAGGTTTTCTACTATTTTACTGTGTGTATGTGATAGAATGTAAAATGATTTTGACAGAAATATATGAAAGACTCAGTTTCATGTAATAGGTCTTCAAGCTAGGTATGCATCTATCTTCTTTACTAGCTGACAAAAGTTTATTCAAAGATACATCACCATTCCTACACTCTCTCCTTTCTGTTAAATGTAATGTGAGTGAAAATTCAAAGACTGTGTGCTATGAATTGGATTAATTAAGTTATTGATAAAAGGATTAAAGACTGACATTTTCAAACATACTGAGCTTTACAGAAAAACTAATTATTAAAAAAACTCTTTATAAGTAATAAAAATAATTTCCAGATAAAATGAATGAAAGGTCAGAAAAATGCATTAATGTGGTCAGAGTATCTTTTCCATTCCAAGATTAAACCTGAAAAACTTTATCAAATAAAATTCATAAAGAGCAATCATTTTCAGATTACTTTTGGCCAGTACAACCATTGAGTTCAAAGACATCCACCAAGAAAAGCCAATACACAAAACTAAATTGAAATAGAGTTGGCCTGGTTGGAGGGATGGATGGAATCATCCCAAGTCCACCCATTTTGCATTGTGAATATGATTTACAAACCCACTGTAGTAGAGGAGAGCTTCTACAGTGCCACCCTGCCCATTCTTGCCTTTCTCTCACCAGAGAGTTTGGGACTAGGTCAGCATATCTAGGGCCTTGTAACAACAGCCCCCGGCTATATAACACTGGACAAGGCCATTAGCTACTTTGAAATTCAGTTTCCTTAGCAATAAAATGAGAGATTAGATTATTTCAATATACAGGAGGCATCCTCTGAAATGACCTCAAAGATCTCACCCACTCTTCCTGTGACCTGTGTAATCCTTTGAATGTGAGCTGGGCCTACTAACTAGCCTCTAGCGGCATTTTCAGAGTACAGATCAGAGTACTGAGCAAAATACACCTGGATTCTGGACCCAGTGTAACTCCAGGGAATAAGTACATTTTGTTTTTAAGTCACAAAGCTTCAGGGCTATTTGTTACACAGCAACAACAACTGCACATGATAACGTTTCCTTATACGACTGAGCTTCCTTCCTTTTACCAGCATTTAATGAGAAGTTGCAGTTGTTTATGAATCTAGAGTCAACTTGGATAGTTTAAGAGAAATTTCAAACTGATTTTGAATGTTTATTTATCTTTCATGAAACCCTATATGCCTGGTTTCAGTCCTCATTCTCTGTACAAACTGCATATAATGAACTATACAAATTGAGTCTGACTTCTTGTGAGTTTTTTACAGAAAAAAATGAGGAGTTGATATCAGTTGTACATACTGATGGAGAGTTGAATCTATCTTCAAACAGGAATCCATTTTTTCCCTTCTAAAACCATAAGCCAAGGCCCCTAAAGAGTTGAAGTAAAAGTATTAGGAGAGTTTATGACAAATATCTTTACTTTCATAAATAGAAGCCTCTTTCACCAATAACTTGCGTAGTTTAAGCTCCTAACTGAGGCTCACCTGGCAGGACTGATTTGAGCAAATTCCAAAGCTGTGATTTATAATGTGTAAGAATTATCTGATTGCTAAGAGATCATATAATTTTTAAAAAGATCCATTTATTTTATTTCAAAGTCAGAATTAGAGAAATAAGGAGAGAGACAGTGAGAGAAAGAGATTTTCCACTCGCTGGTTCACTCTCCAGATGGCCACAATGACCAGTGCTGGGCCACGCCCAAACCAGGAGCTGCGTCTCCATCTCCCACATGGGTGGCAGCGGCCCAGACACGTGAGGCATCTTCTACTACTACTCCCAAATCATCAGTAGGGAGCCAGATTGGAAGTGGAACTGCTGGGACACAAACCACTACCTACATGAGTTGCCAGCATTGCAGATGGTAGCTTTACACAGCACCTGCCCCAAGAGAGCACTTTTTCTTTAATTTGTAGCCTAAAAATCTATTATGTACTCTATCCTATTTCTTTAATTCCACCTCAAATGGTATAATCTCCTTCAAGAAAAATATAATACTTTATCTATTATCAGAAAATAAGATAATAAGCACTAAAGCAATGCTTGAAATGAAAATGCTATACAAAAATAATGGTACTACTGTATTTTATATTTATTAATGACAATGTGTTATACTAAGAGGTATTCAATTATTATTTGTGGAATGAAGTAATATTCTAATATAAAATATAGTGGGCTATTCTTTCCCAGAATTTTTAATCTCACCTCTACCTACAAATACATTACTATTTCCATTTAAACTTATTACTCATTTAGAAATTCTAGGTAAAACAATGAACAATACACCAAAATGACTCCACAACATGACACAGAAATTTCCTTTGCTAAAGATGATAAAATGGTTAATGCCAATTTAATCACCCAAAAGCCCAATTATCTCTTACAAGGTCCTGAAGCATACCTGTGAACATTCCTTCCTGAATTCATAGTATTGTACTGCCATGTCTATTTATTATTAGTATTCATATTTGGGGAATAATGTACCTCCCCCCTTTGACTCATAGCTCTACATAGAATTGGTACCAATGCAAAATTCATTGTCTTGGAGCAATCACAGCCACATTTAATCCATAAATGTGGAAAGTGTGCAGACAACTTCATGTGCTTTGACTAACAGACCTACTCTTTGGAAAACATAAATGGTAAAAGAGTTACCAAGAGTTGATGGTGTCACAAAAAATACCAAGTTAAATGAGCATGTAAATAAATATGCAATCAATTGAAATAACCTAGCACCTAGTTTTGGTGAAGATGAGAGTATGGGATTGGTAGATTCAAGACTTGTGAAGCTGTGTGCTAGAATAGGCCCATGAATGAGCAAAGCTTACATGAAATACACTAGGCAGAGCCAATATTTCTGAAGCTAAGTAAACAACGCAAATATACATAGCATCTTCACTATGATAACTCATTTTCTTATAAGGAGCAGCAATTTTCTAATAGCAGATAGTTGTGTACCATGTCTTTGCTGGGATTTAGATGATTACTATCTAATTCTCATTTCTTTGTTTGGGAGGGGGCTTTATAAAGATAATTCTTACATTGCTAAGTTGCTATAATAGTTATTTACAAATCACTAATCTGATTTACTTATGAAACCCAGTATTAAAATATGTCCTAAAACAGTAGCCCCTAGGCCAAGCTATACATTAATCATCTGAGGACATTTTGCAAAACAGAGATTTCTCAGGTCATAATGAACTTGAAACTCCAGGGGCAGGAGAGAGAAATATGTACAAAACGGCTTCAAAACATTCGAAGAAAAGACCGAATTTAAAGTTGTCTAGGGGCTGGAGCTGTGGTGTAATAGATTAAACCTCTAGCTGCAGCACTGGCATCCCATATGGGCACCAGTTTGTATCCCAGCTGCTCCACTTCTGATCTAGTTCCTGCTAAATGGACTGGTAAAGCAGTAGAAGATGGTCCAAGTGCTTGGACCCCTGCACCCACATGGGAGATGTTCAAGAAGCTACTGGCTGATGGCTTTGTATGGGTGCAGCTCTGGCTGTTGCATCCATTTGGGGAGTGAATCAGTGGATGGAAGATCTCTTTCTCTCTCTCTCTCTCTTTATGTAACTCTGCCTGTCAAGTAAATACATAAATATTTTAAAAAATTATCTATTTAGGTACAAAAAACTTTGAAACCTATGCCCATAAGAAATCTTCAAAAAGTTGATCGAAAATGCTTACTCTGGTAAAACTCATATATCTCAAGATTTTGGTCACCAAAAATAAATTTATGCCTTAAGTCCATTCTTTTGCCATGGATTTTGCAAATTAGTGTCATATTTCTAAAAGTTAGTTAACTGAAATCTGTATCTGTATATCTTGGGGGAATAAAAAGAGAATTCAGTGCTTTAATCTATACTTGTCTCCAGAAAAATGCAGCCCCTAACTACCACTTCCTCTAAAGCCAGTGATTATTTATTTTCTAGGCAATGTCTCTAATTAGGGGGTCTCCAAAAAGTTCATGAAAACTGCATGTGATGAAAATACTACATACCTCAGAAATAGCAGTATCCTTCAAAGGGTTCATGGAAATGAAATTAAAAGTTGGCTTTACTTTGATGCAAAAACTCCTGAAACTGTGCCCCTTTCTACTCTATCTTTTCCAATGAGCAAGAAGCTAAGTCTTCCAAGCACTGAGATGACTCTGGTTCTTCTAGGATGCAGACATAAAAACCTGGTCTCAGGGGACATAAACTTTGCGGACTCTTCACCCTCAGCACCTTAAAGGAAGAGCTGGTAGTTTCAGGGCATGGAGTTGATTCACCAACCTCATCTAGAATCTTTTATTTTATTTTATTTTATTTTATTTTATTTTATTTTATTTTATTTATTGCACCAGTTTAACTGTCTCTGAGCACTGTTAGATTAAGGTAGTGGCCAGGAAAACATTTTTGAAAGTGACTTTCTACCCATCTGCTTGTTGAGAGACAATTTCTGTTTCTGCATGACGGATTCAGTTTCTGTTCCAGACTGTGTCTTCAGGGATGTGTATAGCCAACAGCCTTAGAATACAGAGATTCTCTCACCTCTAGGGAAGAGGGCAGATTTCTTCCTAACCAGGATAATGAAAATATCCAGACAAAGGTTGGGAAAGTTCAAATGCCTGTAAAATCAGGGTTTTTCTGAATTCCTGATCCCCGAGCTGTGATGCAAGCCAACTGTGTGTGCATCCTTCACCTGGGCTGAGCCACATTCACCTTGTGGGACTTGTGGGACGGGGAGGACCAATGTGAGCATGGAGCTCTGGCTTTCTGATGTCCATGGGTGTAAACTTTTTCTCAGCCTGGAGTATGGTGTGGCAGGGCCCACCAAACAGTGGAGGGAGAAACAATTAATTTAACAGAGTAAGCTTGATAATTGTTGAGAGGACCTAAGTCCTCAGACTCTACTGAACATGATGTCACTGAGTCTCAGTTCTGCTCCTCTTACAGGACTTAGTACATCACACACCAACTATTTCACTTCCTAACAATGAGACTTACTGGTCACTCCTCTTACTAGCCATGGCCACCAAGCAGTAATGATAACAGTCAACAGTAACAGTAATACTAATAAATATTGTAGTTGTAGTAATAAAAATAGCTAATTGTCATAATGTCACTCCAGAAGCCATGGGAAGTACTTTCTGTATCTTAGCTCATTCAATCACAGTTCCATTAAAAAAGGACTATCAGTTGTCATCATAATTGTACCTTTCAGCCTCCTTTTGAAGATCAAGGTGAAATCATGGAGAAGAAAGCTTATAGAGAGCAGAAAACGTAAATCCCAAAGTCAATGTATTTTCTTCTCTTTATATTCACTTGGACCTCGTGCCAGGTCTTGTTACGTATTCTGCCTTTGTACATGCTGCGTCACTTGTCAGAAATACTTTTCCCTTACTTCTGCAAACTCCTCGTGTCCTTCATGATTCAGTTCAAGAAAAAAAAAAAAAGGAATGCAAGAGGAACAGATGTTTCCTTCTAAAGATCTTTGCTTCTTAAGATAACATATACTTTCACTTGCTTCTCTGGGTAGGGGAAAGCATTCACCATTCCTTCTAATCTGATTGCTTTCTTAGGTTCCTGGAAGGCAGGGTGACTTCACCTTCATAGAAAGAGGAAATGTGTTATCAGGTATTTATTTTTCTCTTTGAAGCTTTCTCTGAAACCAGGCACCTGCAGCACCAGTCCTACGTAGTATTCCTGCACAGTGAGCTACTCTACTGTACTCAGGGCAGGTGGTAGCATTCTGACTCCTGGACCACAAACTGGGGCAGTTATCAGTTGAGTAGGCATGGTAGTGAGGAACACGGATGCCAGAGAAACCATGCTGGCCTTCAAGCCCCAGCCATATTCTTCAACACAACTAGACTGTAATCATCTTTTTTTTTTTTTAAGATTTATTTTATTTATTTGAAACACAGAGTTACAGAGAGAGGTAGAGACACAGAGAGAGGTCTTCCATCTGCTGGTTCACTCCCCAGATGGCCACAATGGCCGGAACTGCGCCCATCTGAAGCCAGGAGCCAGGAGCTTCTTCCAGGTCTCCCAGGTGGGTGCAGGGGCCCAAGGATTTGGGCCATCTTCTACTGCTTTCCCAGGCCACAGCAGGGAGCTGGATTGGAAGAGGAGCAGCCAGAACTAGAACTGGCATCCATATGGGAGGCAGGCGCTTCAGGCCAGGGCTTTAACCCACTGTGCCACAGTGCCAGCCCTTGTAATGATCTTGATTTATCATAATTCCACTGTTTATTTCTCAGTTGTTAATGAAACCCATAGGAAGAGAAGAGTCAATCAGGAATATATCCTGAAAAATCTACCCCATCCTTCCCTGCTCCTGCAGCAATAAATTTAGATGACTAGGGCACTTATTTTGTTTAGCTGACACTACTGTCATGCAAATGAGTGGAGGTGGGTGGAGTCAACTGGTATTACATCACCGGTATTTAGCAGCATTCATATATAATTCACACCTCTGTATACTCACTGTGTATTAATCATGCACTAGGCACTCAGTAAATAAAAGAATGTAACTCCCAGCCCCTCTCAGCATTTATTAGGTTATCATTTCACAGTGACAATAAACTGTCCAGTCCATTATACAGCGTAATACTTGAGAGCTCTACACCACCACCAGAATACTTCACTAGAGAGACTCAGCATTTTTCTGTGTTCCTCTTTGGCCAGTGGCAAATTAGTGGATAAGAGTTCCGAGTGTCCAACAGTTATTGGCTTCCAAATCATGCCAGAATATTCTAAAAAGTATAAAACATTCTATCACCAGTGATGCTTCACTTTTGAGGTATCCAAAGATTTCTTAGTCATTAAAAAAAAAAAAAACCAGATGGCAAAGAGGAAATAATTCTTATCTCAACAGAACATCAAGATCCACCAATACATAGAAGAAATGACAAAGGAGGGAACACGCCAGGATGCCTCTTGAACATTTTGTGCCCATTATGTATTAGACTCTTCTTTCTTCTAACAGTAGTACTAGGTCCCCGTAATATATTAGTGAAAATATAGAAATCAGTCCTGGCGCTCAAACTTAACACTAACCATCTGTCCCTGTACCTGTGAGAGGATTTAGACTAACCCCTTGATTCCTGACATTCTATGATTCCAGGTCACAAATTACACTTTGACAGAGGTCTGCATATCTGTAGGCATTGGGTATTGTTACATTTATTTTATGGATAGCATCTCATCCAGGGAGAGGGGTTAATATTTCCATCTTACAGATGGGGAATCTGACTCTTGGTAACTTGCCCTAGTTTGGTTAGTCAGGAGTAAAATATACAAGTTCTGTGAATCAAAAGCCTTAGGATCGAATGAATGATCTAGTTCAAATAACTATGTCTTGAAAAACCAGAGTTGTTTCTGGTATAAAAACGGGAATAACAGTACCTGTCTGATCAAATTTTGATGAGTACCAAAGATAAAGAGGACTTTAGAAAAATGACTGACATTCAGTAAGTTATCATCAGTGGGTAAAAATTAAACTCGGGGATTTAAATGAAAACATGTCATTGTAATTCCAACAGTTTCCATATAAATTATGCTATGGATGTATGTATTATAGCAATATTTCATCTGGTAAAAATATAGAGGGTGAAGATCAAAGGAGCGAAGTCAAGGGAGCATGCAGACTTATGTAGACTGAAAGTCCCCTCATAACACATCTATTTCCCTGGAACTGTGCAGTGACATATCAAGAAGCTATAGCATCCAAGCTCACAACTTCCCAAATGATGGCATAGGAATATGACTACAGATGCTTGAAAATGTAACTTTTAGCGCTGCAATTTCAGCTAACCTTGTTGATCAGCTGATGCTAAAGGTTGAAAGTAGCCTACAAAAGGGGAGAAAATTCTTAAAGTCTTGAAAAAATCTGATAACACATGGAAACTAGCACACTTGTTATTGCACCAGATTTCTTCACACCTGCATGCATATAACACATCATTTTAAAAATTCTCTAACAACATTTGAAGTTGGATTCATCTTAACTTGGGGAAAATACTAAGAAAACTGCTAGTTACTAGGGGCCAAAAAGGAAGAGGAACAATTTCTGGAGTTATGTGAAAAGCTAATTTTGTTCTTCTTCTTGTTCTTCTTTTATTTATATTACAGATATTTTGCAAGTTCCATAAGAACCCATCCCACGGAAGACAGTGAATCGAAGTATCACAGAAGACTGAATTTCCTGAGTATTTCACAGTTACTGAAACACCTGGGCTAAGTAGTTTTGTGTGTAGCAGCTGTGAAAATTCACTGTTCAATAGCCCTCCAACTCTCTCTCACTTATTCTTCATGGTGGGGGACTCTGGGGGCCTCACATTGGGTTATTGTTAAATGCTTGGAAGGATAATGGTTCAAGAGCTCCATAATGGATAAAAAAAAAAAGTGCCAGCAAATTTCACCTGTACCCCTAGATCTATTCTCTCCTACCTTTTCTGAAATGCTTCTGAATTTGAAAATTAATTAAGTAGAAACTAGATGGGCACAAATACCATAACATTCTGAAGCTTAATTAGCAAATGCTTTTTAACTTCACAACAGGTCTTAGCCTTGTTGGTTACTTTGTTTCTTAAAAGAGGAGAAAGCCAAGCAGTATTATTCTTTGCTTCTTTTCAGAAAGGAAACAAGTGTGGAAATTTAAAAATAGATCAAGGGATGCTCAGAGGGCAGCTCCCTAGCAACCTAGGCTGCATTGCTGGTTTGAGCCGCCTGCCTTCCAGCACATTCCTGGCCAAGCCACTCCCACTGATTGTGAAGCCATGGAGGAGACAAGCAGAGGCTCCAGAAAGAGCCACAGGTATCTGCCCTAGCCCCTTCAGTTTCATCGCAGAGATGCTCATGACTGCCCAGCAAGTTTCTCAACTGCAATCCCTAGTGAGACTGTCAGCCCACACCCTGGGGGCAAAGCAGAGAGACTGAGGGCGAGCAGAGCTCTTGGTCATCAAAGACTCACGAGGAGAGAAATTATTTCCGAAATGTTTGCTGTCTGATAGTCAAAAAGCATGGTTCTGCCTTGCCTTTATTAAATAACAAAGGGAAAAATGAAAAGATGGAGTGATTACTGATGGTCTTTGTGCCTGGTACCATGCAGCTTGTTTTGAGGCTCTGATGTGAAGAATAGAAAAAAAAAAAATTCTGTGTGTCATATAGCTGCAGAGTACAGGCACCCTGGTGCACACTGTGAAAATATCATAGAAAAATATGACATCAAATTGTCTGCCTACGATGATACCATTTCTTATTAAAATAAAGAGAAAAGTATAGAGACTAACAATGCATTTCTTTTTTTCTCTCAGTCTTCAAAAAAGGAAACCTACCTAAATCTTCAAGAGGTTGAATCATGTCTTCACATTCAACAGGAATAATGAAGTATTCAAAGCCAGCCCATTAACCAGAAGCTACCTCCTCACCTGAACACAACTTTTTTGGGGGCTTGTTGGTCTACAATGCCCCTGCATTCCTTGCATGAAAATATTTTTCCTTCTCTCCCTTACCTCCTTTCCTCTCCTCCCCTCCCCCATGCTCCTTTCTTCCACAGCAATCTCAAATGGTCAGCCAGCCACTATTTTTTGTAGATTTTTTCTTTGACACATTTTAAGTAGTGAAAAATACTGCAATAAAAAAGTAAAAAGGAATATAATGAACTTTCATGTCTCTATTACTCAGTGTAATGAATAAAATTTTACAATTCCTGTTAAAGAACAGGGTTTTACTTCCACTGTACCTTCCTTTCCCAATGCTTAGCGGTAATTATTACTCTGATTTAAGTGTATCCTTTGCAAGCTCCTCTTTATACCTGCATTCTATATACATCTATTGTAAACAACATATTATGCTGTTTTTCATGTTTCCAAACGTTGTACAAGTATTATACTGTACAACATGCTTTAATTCTATAATTTGCTGTTCTAAAAACTCAAAATTGTATTTTGGATGTTCATACATGGTAATTTCACATTGGTTATTTTCATTTCATACACTGTGTACATGAATAAATATAACACAACTTAATTATACACTATGTTCAGCTAAACCTCAATTTCCATTTTTGGTACAATGATAAGCAAGGCTGGTGTTATCATTCTTGTTCATGTACACAGATGAATTCTTATCTGCTTGGGGCAAATACAGCCAACATTTAGGTTATCTTTTCTACATATATTTGGCAAAAAAATCTATGAGGTTGTTGCTTTTTTAAGAAAATCAAAATGTACTGCATTCTTGTTAGGAACAGCCACTGTGATCTGTGTTATACACCATGCTTCCCATTGTAATGGTCTAAGGTAAGCAATTTTGTCTCCATTGTACAGAAAAGCAAATTGAGGTAACTGATGAGCATAGACCAAGCTTGACCTCCAAATAAAGATCTAATTTTGCATGTGCTCTAAAATATCCTGCTTCAAACACCTCTGTCCTTTGGGCTCCCACCTTTTTACCTTTTGAGCACACTTCCCAAAAGGCATATTTACATTTAGATAAGCCTTTTAATACCATTCTAATTTACTTACATGAATTAGCTTTTGAAATACACAAAAATAGAAATGCAAAAGAATGGGATGAACATGAAATTTCAGTTTCTACTAATCAACTTAATATTAGTGAGAAACATCATGCTGTTTCTGAAATACATGAATAATTATTGTTACTTATTCTGCCATTTATTTTGCAGAGGTAGTATTATTTGGCCAATAAGTCTTTTATTATATTTGTAATTAATTCGAAGTTTAAGAAAGGAAAAAATGGTTGAATGTGAATTTAAGGAAAACAAAGGCACAAGTTGTAGCCAGACTCAGTATCTAATCGATCTGTTTTCTTGGGGTTTAGAAATGTAAGATAATAATCATCACCACCACCTCCACCACCACCACTTCCACCACCATCATCATCATCAATATATTTCAAGTAAAGGCCAAAAAAATTGATTATTCACGTTGTTTCACTGTAATTTATAGGTCTGGTTCCAATATCAGTTCAGTTTTTACTTTGGAAGTATGTGTTCTTAATCACTGTCATTGACAGAAAGGAAATCTCAAAAGTCTTGTTTGTGCTTACTAATCATTATATTTATTTTTCAATATCATCCACTAATTATGTAAAGTTATTTTTTGATTAAAGATAGTTCACAAATTTTAATACTATTTAACTATTCTAACAAAATGTCCATAAAGAGCTGTAACTGTAAAAGAGTGCTTCAATGTCTAACTTAGCCATATTATTTGTGAGATTTTAAACTAGGTCTGAAAATACCATTCTGAAGCTCTTAGAGTTCACATATTAGGGTTTTTAAAAAATGTTACATACATTGCTTTCTATAACAAAATCATCTATCAATGTAAACTTTTCCAAATATTTATTTAAAAAGTCATTCCCAGAGCAAGAGGATTTTAAAACACATACTTCTTTCATACCATTGTGAAAATACCACCTTTACTTCAAAGAGACTATTTAAGTATGCCTTTTTAAAAAATATGTATCTTCTAGGTAGCATACTAAGGCATAGCTTATCTTTGAATACAATAACTATTTTAAGAATGTACCAAGAGAAAAATTGAGAATTCTCATGAGGGACAAAAATTCTTTATAATCAGTCTCCATTTCTTTATATAATGTATAAAGACTTTCTCTATTTTAAAACTCTTGCTTTCATCAAATTAGCTGCTTTGTTGACAGTATAAATGTGTGAATTTCTGGCTTGCAACTATGTGAAGTATTGAATGTACAGCACATCTGGCACCCTTTTCCATAACCTTAACCCTGGAATCTTTTTTCATTTAGTCAAAAAAAAAAAAAAAAAAAAACACCAACAAAAAACAAAACAAAAACAAAAATAAAAAACAGTGTCATCAATAATTCCACTTGCAAATGAAAGCCCACATATTTCCATACAACTTAGCTTGTATTAGAGAAAACTGAGAAACAATGATAATAGGACATTTTTTCTTTATTGCCTCAGATTTTTAAAGTTCTTTTTGTAATACACTGTTGACTCAAATTTAGCAACGTCATAATTCAGATGTTATAATATCTGTGCGTTTATGAACTATACTCTTAAGGTCCATGTTTCATAATTCAAAATGATTACTTTCTATGCATCATTTTAGACTTTATTGGCCAATGTAAGTATTTCAATTTGTGCTCTATATTATTTTTGTATTTTTTTGGTACTGCTATTTTTGCAGTAGCAGGAAGAGCAAATATGTGGCTTTCTATTTCTTGCTATTAAGAAACCTCAAAATAGGCTTCTAAACTTTAATGGCTAAGTGTAATAAAATTGAGAAGGTACTGGAATGAGCACTGTATGCCTTATAATATCCCTGAAACCACTCCAGGGTTTGCCTTGAAGTTCCAGATGGTTAGTTTTTAAATGTCTCGCTAATCGTGATGACTTCATTCTACTAACATTAGCTAATAACTCAAGGCATGACACACACTTAGTGCAAAGTTGGTCTTTGAATCCAGAAAATATAAATACAAATCTTTGTATTGCATATTCTTCACAAATTAGATTTGTGGAACCAACTCGTCAATGAGACAAATCTGAATAGAAAATCATTTTTTTTTTGTTTCGTTTTGTGGTTTTTAAGGATTGTGTTCTATCACTTAGAATTGTTAACTCCTTCATTTTCAATTGTTCCATTGTGCTTTTCTTAGCAGTACATTATCACTTCTAATCTATAGTTTTTTTTCCAAGAATGTATGTATGCTCTTTGCCCACATTAGCCAGGTTAGTTAAAACTTTCTAATAAATTCTGCAAATTTATTTTAAAAAGCACAAGCAAACTGAAATATAGCTCAGTGTGTTCAATGCAAACAAGGGGGCAGGGGTGCTCTGCAACCATGCAATGCATAGATTTCCCACACAGCCAAAAGAAAGCTCAGATCACATTATGCATAATGCTATTAAAGTTAATTCCAGGGACCAGCATTGTTGAATAGCTGGTAAAGCTGCCTCCAGCAATGCTGGCATCCCATATGGACACCAGTTTGAGTCCCAGCTGCTCCACTTCCAATCCAGCTCCCAGCCACTGCACCTGGAAATGCAGTAGAAGATGGCCCAAATACTTGGGCCCCTGTACCCAAGTGGGAGACTTGGAAGAAGCTCCTAGCTCCCAGCTTTGGTCTGGCCCAGCCCTGGCTGTTGCAGCCATTGGGGGAGTAAACCAGCAGATAGAAGATTGCTCATTTCTTTCTCTGTGTATATGTGACACTGCCTTTCAAATAAATAAAATACATCTTTAAAAAAATAAAGTTAATTCCATCCTCTAAACTCATACAAATAGTGTGAATGCAATTTCCTGTATTTTCTTCCTATACTATGGAATACACATAGCTACTTTTATTTGTTACCTATATTATATTTTATAGCTACTTTAAGGGGCTCAAACCCAGGGTGAAGGCAATTCACACATTCAATATATTTATTTAGGGATTCTACCAATCAGTCACAATGTTAACCATTACCAATATTCTGTAAAATAAAATAGAATTGAGACATTTTTCACAAGTAAGACATATTTCACCTAGTAAGAGTACTTGCAAAAAGTTCACAGAAAATGGAATTAAAAGGTAAGCTATTTTTGGTGCGAAAAAAACCACACCTTGAAATCCATATACACAAGAGATGTTAAAAAGTTAGTGGAAAACATATGAAAAAACTAAGAATGGATTTTGACTTTTTGCATCAAAATTAATTTATTTGTTAATTCCATTTTCATTCAAACTTTCTGGAGTACCTGGTATAGTATAAATTGTGATTCATACAGTTTGATGTGTCCCACCCAAAATTCCCATGTTGAAACTTCATGAATAATGTGCTAAAAATAACAAGAAGGATCTTCAAGGCTCCTGGCTCAAACATGGGATTAAGCATCCTTGTAGAAGGGCTTGGCACAGAAAGTGTGCTCCTGTTTGCCCGTCTGCCTTAGACCATGGGAAGACCTAGCATTCTCTCTTCCAGAATAGCACAACACTCAGGATGTCGCCTTGGAAGCTGAGAGCAGCCCTCACCAGATGCTGGTGCCTTGTCTTTAGACTTCTGAGACTCCCGAAGTTTGAGACAGCTTTCTTTCCTTATCTTTTCAACCAAATCATACAGTCTGTTTTATTTTGTTATACCTGCACAAAACGAACTGACAGTACCTTAAGCGACATGACTACAGATAGAAGCACATGTATAATTTGGATATTATGGGCAAAGAAGGCTTTTATGAGCAGAGTTACAAGATAAAAAGAAGATGGAACTACGAAGAATTGGAATAGCTGAACTCTAACAAAAGCTAATACAGCAGGAACACGATGGGGAAGGGAAAGAACAAATACCAAAACCTCAAAGGACACAACACTAGGTGTAGTGAGGCATTAGAAAAATGTTTTTGGAGCCAGTGGAAAGATTCAATGAGGATAGCAGAGACGCTCCTACAGTTCCACGGAAAACAGAAAGGAGGATAAAATCTAGAAGTCAAGTTATTGCTACAAATACTACAGCAGGAGCCCTAGAAGATGTGCCAGCCAACTTCTAAAAGCCTTGCATTAGCTTTAGTATGAGTTAAGAGAAGTCCAATACACTGCAAAAATGTGGGTAAAGGTCAAGAGAAAAAATAAAAATCAAAAGTTGATGGGCAACGGTTCCTTCCTACTTGCAGAGGGAAGCCAATGGCCTTGATGTTAGACAATCCTGGGTTTAGATCCTAGTGCTGCCACTTGTTGCCTGAGTTCTGAAATGAAATTCACCTGAGTATCCATTTACTTATCTGTAAACAGCAAGAAAAATAACGATCCATATGGATTGCGTGGTAAATATGTGATTACTAAATGGTGTACAGTGCTTAAGATAACAGCGGAACACAGAAGACTGAATAAATTTCAGCTACTGAGGTCATTATTTTACTGGAAACAAAATAGTTTTTGTCCCTTGGAAACCTGAGCAGTAGCAAACTTCTAAGCGAAAGGCTCCATTCTTTGAGTATCAGCAATGTGACTCTGCAAGCAGGAAGACAGCATTTCACAGGCTGAGTCATCCCTTTCTAAAGCAGGGTATTGTCATCACAGAACAAAAAGTACAAAGTTACCAGGGATAAAAAAGAACACCCACCGTTACCATTTCCAATGTGTTAAAGGAACTGCTGTCTTCATCTACTAAGATATTAATAAATGGTTAATTGAATTCTTTCATATAATGATTCAATATACCACTGACCTTTTCCTGTTCCATGAATGATAGTACTAAAACAAAGCATTTCAAAGACAATAAAAAAAACCACAGGATAGACACTATACGATTACAAAGGACCATTTACACATGCAATTTAACTGTGGAAGATTAGGATAGCCCTTGATTCAGAGTTGAGTTCTCTGGCCAGCCACCATGTCCAAAATTCTATCATCCTTTCAGCTTTCTCTGCTTCAACAGTTTACCATCAGTGAGAGATGTAATAGAGTTTTCGGTCAAAACTTAAATCACTTTTCGTGTTATTGGCTTAGAAAAAGACAACACAAGTTTATACAAAATGAGAAAAAATGGTATAGGCCTTTGGCCTTGCAATTAAAATGCCTGCATCCCATATGGTAGTGCTTGAGTTCATGTCTTGGCTCCGGTTCCTGAATCCCCAGCTCCTGTCTGATGCAGACCCTAGGAGACAGTAATAGCAGCCCAGTTACTGGGTTCCTGCCACCCACACTATAGACCTAGACTGATTTCCTGGCTCCCTACTTTGGTCTTGACCTGCTGGCATTCAGGGAGTAAACCAGCAGAGGAAAGCTCTTTTTCTCTTTTTATTTTTCTATTTCCTTTTCTTTCTTTTTTTTTCCAAAAAAAGGGGAGAGAGAAGAGACAATCAGGAAATGCATGGACTATTGCAAGGAAACAATTATTCCTGATGATACTTTTTAGGAAATACTGAGAGGATTACCAGGAATGCCTTGTATCTTAGATCCCCTGAATCCTTTCCTTATTTCTTCTTTTTTTTTTTTTTTTTTTTTTTTTGACAGTAGAGTTATAGACAGTGTGAGAGAGAGACAGAGAGAAAGGTCTTCCTTCCATTGGTTCACTCCCCCAAATGGCCACCATGGCCGGTGCTGCGCCAATCCGAAGCCAGGAGCCAGGTGCCTCTTCCTGGTCTCCCATGTGGGTGCAGGTGCCCAAGCACTTGGGCCATCCTCTCACCCCATGGGAGACCAGGAGAAGTACCTGGCTCCTGCCTTCAGATCAGCGCGGTACGCCGGCTGCAGCGCACCAGCCACGGCGGCCATTGGAAGGTGAACCAATGGCAAAAGGAAGACCTTTCTCTCTGTCTCTCTCTCTCACTATCCACTCTGCCTGTCAAAATAAATAAATAAATAAATAAATAAATAACCAAACATCTATTTAAGTGGACCAGCATTCTTACAGGCTATCAGGTACTTTATATTTCCTGAAATAGAGAAACTTAAAATTTGATTGGATATGCATTTCTGTAGAATTCAAGCAATGCAGAACAATATGAAAGCATTTTTTTTTACAGAGATTGGTATTTTGATGAAAAGGATGCCCTTGTTTTTTTCTTTAACAGTTTGGATATTATATTAAAAGTCTGTTTTAAAGTAACAGTTGTCAGTTCATTTGAATAAACATACACCATAATCACCCAGTACAGATCTAGGATAAAAGTACTCAGTGCAGCACCTACAGAGTTTCACTTACGACTATTTATGGGCTGAAAGTAGAGATATCTGTTCTGAACTTGATCCAGTCACACACTGAATGGAAAACACAAAAATCTGCCTATTAATACCTAACCTTCACTACAGTTGTAGCTTTTCTTATTGGTAGAAATGGCAAAGCTGCATAAATTACATTAAATTGTAAATTTCATGAATTATCTCAAGTATTTGAACAGCTATTTATGAGCCTGGGCCTATTATCAATATTTTAGAAGTTAAGCAAACTGGTTCCAGTGTCAATGAAGATGGAGTAAACACATTGCATCAATTTTTGAAAACCTAGAAAGAAAGCATACAGCAACAATTTGAGGAATCTGAAAAATAAATACTAGCAAAAAGATGGTGGGAGAAAAGAACTCATGGCATCACTGAACAAGTGATTATTTCTTTATTTCTTTGTTTCTGGTTTCTCTCAACATGATCTCATGGTCATGGTATCCCAAATTTGCAAGGAAGAACACATGAACACCACTCTTTTTTTTTTTTTTTTTTTTTTTTTTTTTTTTAATTTTTTGACAGGCAGAGTAGACAGTGAGAGAGAGAGACAGAGAGAAAGGTCTTCCTTTTGCCGTTGGTTCGCCCTCCAATGGCTGCCGCGGCCAGTGCGCTGCTGCCGGTGCACGGTGCTGATCTGATGGCAGGAGCCAGGTACTTCTCCTGGTCTCCCATGGGGTGCAGGGCCCAAGCACTTGGGCCATCCTCCACTGCACTCCCTGGCCACAGCAGAGAGCTGGCCTGGAAGAGGGGCAACCGGGACAGAATCCGGTGCCCCGACTGGGACTAGAACCCGGTGTGCTGGCACCGCAAGGTGGAGGATTAGCCTAGTGAGCCGCAGCGCCAGCATGAACACCACTCTTTATCATTATGGTTTGTGGAGTGGCAAAGGGAATTCCCAACTACATTATTTTTTTTTTTTTTCATTTTTTTACTCTCCAGTCCCCAGTCAATCCCGGAACAGTAGCTAAAAAGGAAGAAATGAGAGCCCCAAAGAAATAAATCTGAGGGAGAAACATCTTACTCTGTTTGTGGAGCTATGGTTCCAAGAGGATGGAAAATATCCTGTTTTTATCCCACTTCCCTTTCCAATTTCTCTATTCTGCTGCAGCTTGGTCCCACATACAGATCAAAATCAAAGAAGTGCACAGCACTGTGAGCTTTGTTCTGGATGAAGAAATGAAAAGTGACACTCCAAAGAAATGAATTCTAATGGGTGGTTATGGAGAAGACATTGGGAAAGCAAGCTCATAAAATTCTTTATGAACTGCACAACTCAATGCTGTGCTACTCGTTGTGCTACTCGTTCATGGACCAGATTCTAAGGACTTTAGATCACTTCTTAAGAGAACTAAAAGAACTAACACTGCCCAGGTCCTAAGTTGACAGCCACATGGGATGCAGATGTCAACTGTACTGCAAAGGTCTTAATCCCCAAAGTGGCATTGAGACCACAAGCAAAAGACAGATTATAACATGTAGCTTAAATCTAATCAGTTCAACCAATGATAGAAATAATCTCTACAAGACTCAACACTCTTCCACCTCTAATATTTGAATGTCTAGGACCTCATCCAAAATTGCCAAACCTACTAAGAACCAGCAAAATGCCATCTTATATGGGAAAAGAAAAGTAACAGACACTGAAGAACAAATGACAAAATCATTTGATTAAGAATTTCAGGCATAAAAATGCTCAAAAAGCAATGGCAAAGGCATTTAAACCAAATGGAAAACAGAGCAAGTCTCCTCAGACAAAAAGATAATATAAAGAAGAATGAACTAAAATATTGAGTTGTGAAAAAAAAGTAAATGAAACGAAAATCTTACTGGATGAGCTCAATAGCAGAATGGAGATAAAAGAACTCTTGTCCATCTGATGAAAACAGTAGAAAAGATCCAATCTCAATCATTTAAGGAGGAAAAAAAGACTGAAAAACAAAATGAAGTCTCTGTGGTAAAATAATGGAACATCTATTGTTGTCTCAGAGAGAGGGGAGAAAGAAGATGGTTCTAAGAACAATTTGAAGAAAGAATGGCTGAAAAGCTCCCAAATCTAGTGAAAGAGATAAACCTGCAGACTGAGGAAATTCAGTGAATCCCAAACAGGATAAAATCCAAGACCTCTTTCCCCAGAAATATCAATTAAACCTCTGAAAACCAAAGACAAATAAACAAGGCTTGAAAAGCAATGCATCACCTGTAGGAGGACAATGGTTTCCATGACTGCAGCTTTTTAGAAAGCATGGAGGCCAGAAGGAAACTTAAAATGTTTCTAAAGCGCTGACAGCAAAATCATGCCAGCCCCAGAGGTTACATCCAGTAAAAACTATCCTTCAGGGAAGGAAACACAAAAACAAAGCCAACAACGTTCAGATGAGACTAAGGGCAGCCATCGCCAACCAACTCGCTCTGAAATTCAGCGACTGTATTCAGAAAGGCAAAGGAACTTATTTTGGACCGCTTCCTTCTCTGTTAGTTCCTAGTCAGTCTGTAACATAAGTCCATAAAATTTCTCTAGATTCAGTCAACAGCAGTGTCACATGTCTGCATCCCTTCCTGTGTGGGATACGTAAAGTAACTGTGATTTTTAAAAAATAAATAAATAAATAAAAAAAATATTATTTGGCTCTGGGTTGCTTACTAAGGCAACAAAAAGATAGAGATTATTCTTTGAATAATTGCAGAAAGAAAGCATCTGTATACTTTATAGGAAATATAAGGAAGGCAAGACTTTAAGGGAATGATTTTCTTGTTACTAATCAAAAGCAAACCAGCTTTATCACAATGATCAAAACAGCTAAACTTCCCCATTCTAAATCCCATCAGAGTCCCCAAAATCCATTCATCTTTCTGAGACGAGAAAATCTCAAGTCTATCTTTTGGCTAGGTTAAAAGATATCCTTTGCAGAGAGATATCAGTCCCTTTAAGGTGTATACACTTAGTTGAGCATTCTCAGCCATGATATAGATAGAGATAAAAATTATGAGGAAAGAGATCCAGGTTTATCTTCATAATATTTTAAAGTTTTTAGATTATCTTCTGAAAGCACAATTTACGCATATTGGCCCTTTGCAAGACTAACATTTCTCAGCAGTTGAAGTTCCCAACCAAAAGCTAAACTTCAGCAACGACTCTCCTTGATAAATCCTCCAATGTCTTTGAGTGACTTTATTCATTTTTAAAGCCAGTCTGAAAATGTGTTATTTTTCTTGATTCCCTTATAGTCTTCTTAAGAATTTTTCTCCATCTGCTATTATTCCTTGTTTTGGTTGAAAAAGAAGGGCTTTTCAATAGATAGCAGGATACACGAATGCATTCATCATGATATTAACATTTTGTTTCCTGTTCATCACTATGGCCCTCCAGAGCTTGCATTTTCGTTTTAAGGACACTGCCAGTTAATCTTTTTCAGAAATGCGCTATTTGTAAGGATTTTGCAATACAAGAAAGACTTGACCATTTATGATAAAAGTGCCAGAGTTGTATCTTCTGTTCTCATCAGTCCTGCAGGCTGAACAATAGGTAAATGTCTCCTTGCATATTAAGTGCTTAATGAGAATCCTGTTTTAGTATGGACTTCCAGATAGTTTGGAGTGATGGAAGATGATCACCCATACAGATACTGAGATTTCATTCATTTCCTGCAAAACTGAAGTGTTGGCTGTTTTAAAGTTTATAATGATCAAGAGCTTTCAAAGTGATTTAAAATTGTTTATTACAATCTTGCTAATGGGAGCTGCTTTTTGCCTTTCTCTACAAGCAGCATGACAAAATGGGCTGTCCTCTCAATGACTTGTAAGAGAGGGAGACCCAAAAGGGAAAGTTGAACACAGCCCATGCCATTCTGAGCAGGAAGCGAGGAGGTGAACTGCTGGTGCAGATCTGTTCTGTGACTCCCAATAGCGACAATGTCTCTTTAACCCTAGTCTCAGATCAAGTGGGAAATTACAAACACATTAATGCCCTCCAGTCAAATACTTGCCAAGATAACAGATGGCCGATACCACTAAGCAACCTTGACCTTGTGGTCACCTGTACTGTCAATCAGACACAGGATCCCTTCTCCAGGGAAACTCTTCTCTGCCATACAGGATGTTCCACCATTATTGCTGATTTAATATAATACATAGTCCATGCAGCAAATACAGGCACAGCATTTTGCCTCCTGTGAACTAAAATACTGGCACGCTATATAAATTCCCTGAAGTCTTCAACTAACTCCACATAGACACTGGACAGAAAATGGAACACTGCTGAGCCAGAATCAACAGTTAATCCAACACATGAAATCAAAAACCTCTGTCCAGTTTTTAGTGCATTATATACTACACACCTAAGTACACACTAAGTCACAGGATATATTCACTGTCTATAGATTAACCAGTATTCTCAGATGGACAAATTAAGTGTGAAAACTCTATAGATATTTTAGAGAGCACTTCGCATGCAGTGGCAAAGGAGAGTGCTCCCACCAACTTTAAAACACCACACGCACCAAGGCTGACAGAGAGAGGATATCTGAAGAGAAGCGTGGATGCTGGCAGGTGGCAGAACCCCAGCATAAAGCCTTACCAAGAGACCCTTAGGAACTTACTGCGGCTGTTGCTGGAACAGGGGCACTTTTCTTCGGAGAAGAACTATACATTTGTGAAGGGGGTACCTAGCGCTTTGGTTGAATAAGACAGAGAGTCACAAAAATGCACTGACTTGCAGGAAGCCAGAGAACTGGTGCTTTCTCTGGGCTCTAACCCTAAGTGTACATGGCTTCTGATTTAAGATGAGCCTGGCCTTGAGCTCCAACACACCTCACTACCTCCACATTCTTGGGCACATTATGCAAACTCTGCTACAGTCTCCTCATCGGGCAAAGCAGGGGAGCAGTACTTTTTCTCAAAGCACTGTGGTCATTAAATGCAGTGAAGTATGTTAAGCCCTGAGCATGCCGCCTCATAAAGAGCAAGATTCATTAAATGTTAGTAGTTATTAATAAATGTTCCTCGTTACTATTAATAGTTTAGTAAGCTTGGAAGGAAAGCATTTCTGTGCCCTGAGACTATTCTCTTTTGAGAAAGACAAAGTGGGACAGACTGTGATGATAAAGGGACCCCAGTTCCACGTATTCAACAGCTGTGTAACCCTGATTTATTCGCTGGTAAATAGAGGTGCCTCCTGCAGATGTATAATAGGATATGAACATATTTTGGGGGGTAGGATGGCTAAACTGACATTTTGCTTCCTAAAAGAAGCGTTATCTCATTCCATCCTTCCTTCAACTCTATGTGCCATCAACAGGTGAGGTAACGGAAGCGTAAGCATGTTAAGGGACCACCCTCATGGTTACACAGCTACCAGGACTGAAAAGCAAGGGGTATCTGTAACAAGGTTGGGAAAAGTGATTGGGCGTGTAAGTGCTGAGAGGGAAATTTGTCAGGGAACCTGACACAACAAAGCGACCACGAGGGTGCGGGCGCCTGGCACAGGAGAGACCAAACCCCATTTTGAGATGACTGAAAATCAGACTCCACAGCCAAGGGGAAGGAGAGAAGTGATGTGGAGTTAATTTATTTAGCATCAATAATGTATTCCTTAATTATCTGCCACATGATTAAGTAATTCTGATGTAAATAATTGAAATCAAGGGAAGGGGAGGACATCAGATATGGGGAGTAATGTTTTTTAAAATGTGCTTGCAAAGCAGAGGTCAATTTAAATTCCAAATGAAGACTTCATTGGATTATTTAGTCATCTGTACTTAGTACTCCACTGCTATGTGCCAGGCATTGTGTGATGTGTCTGGAGGGCCCATGAGGAATAGTCTTGAACTCCCAATTTGGAGCAATTCAAAGACTAATGAGGAAGTCAGCTACATACATTACCCAACAAATTCGTTAGAGTCATCATTTGTCCCATGAGAGAATACAGGAATAAATGACCACCTCCCAGGAAGATTAACTGGATGGATACCAGATTGACTTAAAATAAAACAGTAGCACTAGATACCTTGTGCACTGGGTAGGGAGCAAGGATGGCACAGTTACTTTATATAAAGTACTAGTACTAATTCAGGAAAACAAAGAACAATATCCTGTCATTAAAGAAGAATTTATTTTTACTTGCTCCTCATTCTGAAGAAAACAAGTATATTGCTTAGTAATTTTGGGGACCGCCTTTAAGGAATGGCCATCAAAGGTGCAAACCACCACATGAAAGTGAGGTTTGAATTCAGAAGCAGTGGTGTGGGACGTGGTAGAAGGGATGTGATTGTTTTTCTAAAACTTATTTATTTATTCAAGAGGTAGAGTTAAAAAGAGAGGGAGAGACAGAAAGGTCTTTCATCCATTGGCTCACGCCACAATGGCTAGAGCTGGGATGATCCAGAGCCAGGAACCAGGAGCTTCTTTTGAGTATCCCAAGCAGGTGCAGGGGCCCAAGCACTTGGGCCATCTTCTACTGCTTTCCCAGGCCATAGCGGAGAGCTGAATCAGAAGAAGAACAGCTAGGACTAGAACTGGCCTGAAGGTAGAGGCTTAGCCTACTATGACACAGCATCAGCCCTGGGATGTGATGTTAGAAGAATGTTAGGCTAATGAGTCAAACTTGACTCTGTTTGAATCTTGTCTTACTCTCTTAGTAACTGGGAGACTTAGTTGTGACTTCCGGTTCTCTAAATTCAAGTTTCTCTACCAATAAAAGGATAATAATGGGAATACTAATACTTATTTAGGTCATTGTGAACATTAAGTGACATAATGCATGTGGTCAGCACAGAGTCTGAGACAGAACAGGTGATCCACCAGGTCTATTATTATTACTATTATTAGCACTATAATTATTATTTCTAGAGAAACTAAAAGATTCAGAATATCTGAGACTAAGAAAAACTGACCATCTTTGTGATATTAAAACAATCTTTAGACATTGAAAGAAACTTCCACATACCATATCATGCATATTGAGTACTTTAAAAAGTTGATGGGAAAATGGAATTAAAAGTCTATTTTGGTGCTAAAAAATTACGGAATTCACATGTATGAATGATTTTCAAAACGTTAAATGTTGCTTAGGATGCCAGCATCCTATACTGGAATGCCTGCTTTGAGGCCAGGCCCCACTTCTGATCCAGTCTCTTGCTAGTGTACCTGCTGTGAAGGCAGAGTGATGGCTCGAGTATAAAGGTGTCTTCACTCATAGAGGAGACCCTGGAATCACCCTGGTCCAGCTCTGGCTTTTCATTCATCTGGGGACTGAACTAGTAAACTAAAGATCTGTAATTCTTCTTCTCTCTCTCTCCCCTCCCTCCTTTTCAAATAAAATGAACTTAATAAAAATGTCAAATGTTGTGGACAACACATACTAAAAAAAAACAATGCATGAGTTTAAGAAATTGTTTGTGCCAAAATAACTTCTCTTTGCATCTCTTCTTTCTATGATCCCTTTCAAGTATGTTAGTGCAACAGCATATATATGAGGTACAGTGTATTTTATAAAACTTTGAGAATTTGCAGTTTGTTTTCAAGTATACAATATACAAAGTTGAGAAGACTTGAGAGCAAGAACTTCATCTGAGTTAGTAGTTATGCTATTTGGTGTGAACCATTTACCTGAGACACAGTTTTCTCATTTGAGAAATTGGAGTTATCCTACAAAGTTAGTTTAAGGAAATTCCAGAGATAAATTCTGAAAATAAGAAAAAAATTAAAGCATAGGTCTTAGGGTGTGGCACTACATATGCAAATCATAGCATAACCCTCATCCTGAAGCCATTACAATTTTCCAAAGAACTCTTTTATTCCCCCCATTTTAATTTTGGCAAAATAAACATCACAGCATGGTCCACCTTAACCATTTCTAAGGGTACAGTTCTGTGGTGTTTACTGCATTACAGTGTTGGGCAACCAGCAGCACCATCCACCTCCAGAACTCCTTGCCTTTAAGAATGAATCTCTGTACTCATTAAACAACTCCTTATCACACTCACCTCACACCCTGGCAACCACCAGTCCACTTTCTATCTCTATGACTGTGATTACTCTCATAAGTGGATGGACATAGTGTTTCTTTGTGACTGACATTTCGTATTATGCCCTCAAGTTTCATGCACATTACAACACGTTACAATTTCTTTGCTTTTTAGGGCTAACATTTTTTTGTATGGGTACAACACATATACATTTTCCTTATCCATTCATTTGAAAATGGACATGGGCTGCTTCCACATTTTAGTTACTATGAATAAGGCTGCTAAGTCCACCAAGATCTTTTAAACTATTTGTATAAAGAAATCTATTTATATAAAACTCGGGGATGTTAGAGGGTCCCTGTCATCAGGCCTGTGGCTAAAGTCCATTGTCTTTGGCACAGAGATTCCTGTCTATGGATAGAATAACAATGTGACATGGGTGTGTTTTCTCCCTTTCCTTTTGCTCCTTCAAAGGATTAATCAAACTACACTAGTGTCTCATAAAGTTCACTACATTTTGGGCCAGTGCTGTGGCATAGCGGGTAAAAGCCGCCTGCAGTGCCAGCATCCCATAAGGTTGCTGGTTTGTTCCCAGCATTTCCACTTCCTATCCAGCTCTCTGCTATGGCCTGGGAAAGCAGTAGAAGATGGCTTAAGTCCTTGGGCGCCTGCATCTGCGTGGGAGACCTGGAAGAAGCTCCTGGATCCTGGCTTCAGAACGGCTCAGCTCCGGCTATTGTGGCCATCTGGGGAGTGAACCAGCAGATGGAAAACCTCTCTCTCTTTCTGCCTTTCTGATAATAAATGTCTTAAAAAAATCTCACCACATTTTTTTTTCCCTCAAAGTTATCCTGAATCTTAGCGAGTCAAATAAGGTATTGGCAACTGTCTTCAGGATGACGGCCCAGGGAATACGCAGAATTTAAGCCCTCCAAACCAGTGATGTGTGGGTCGTGGTGCTTCCCAGGGATACTCAATCATAAAAAGGAACATAGTAAAATAGCCACACTAGGAATCTGTAGTGCCTCATGCCCCATTTGGTACAAATATCAGTTATACTTTGGTTATAAATAAAAGAAATTTACTCTGGCTAACAACTTAATTGAAAAATAAATGAATAAATAAATCTGACTAGAAGGGAAACCTGAGCAATCAAACCTCTTTAATGATGCTAAGTGGGCTGCTCAGAGTACAAAAATCATAGGAAGCAAAGGACAGCCTCTTCATGGGCTACAGTTGAGATAGACTCCGCTGACCATTTCCTGCCCAAAAGACAATGCTCCTGGGCGGCACAAACCCACCCTATCCACAGAGTAGGGGAGAAGATGTTGAACAAGTATCAGACACAGATTATTCCACGTTGGAAAAAGTGGCATTTTTCAAAGGAAAATAAAAATGCTGTTACCAAAAGAAGTGAGAATGGATGCTGGGCAGGCAAAAACAACAGATGTCCACTGCAGCAGGTCTATTTGGTGTATTTTTCATGAGCCAAAAGACCAGAAATTACACACACACACACATACACACACATGCATTTTATGTTAATTCCTAGTAGGTCCACCTCACATTTGGCTTTGTTTCCCTTTGGTTCTCGCTTTTTACAAAAAGTCTCTTTCTCTCTACAAATTTATTCCTTTTGCCCAGTGTATCACACTACATTTTTGCTGTAGCTGAGGTATTTTCAATACGTTTAGTCAGAAGGGAAAGCAATGCTTCCTGACTCTTCTTATTGAGGAAATATCTAAGAGGGCCAGAGATAGAAGCTTCATGCACATTTTTGATAAGATTGTCTATATTACTTTGTATTATTTTTAGTTGGGGGGAAAATGGAAGTATTTTTCTTAAGTGATGATCTACTTTTATTGTCATATTCCACCCTCAAGTCATATCATATTTTTCCTCTAATGAAGTGTTTTCTAGAAAGGAGAATATAGTCTTCTGTTTCTAGCATTCAGATGCCTCAGATTGCTATGGTAACCTTGGGTTTCTTGATTTATAACTCTCTTCCTTTGTGAGAGAAGTAATTTCAGTTTAATTTACTAATGGATTTTTACTCAATGTACAAAAACAAATAAAACCAGCCACACCCCTTTTCATTAAAAATCTGTAATCAGAATTTTCCAAATGAAAATGTTGTTCCGAAAAGACCTTGAAATGTCATACATAGTAAAAAAAGAAAAAGTAAACATGAATAAATAACATATCAAAGTCAAAATACAGTTGCAACTTCAACAGCAATTTCTCCCCAAAAATTGCATTTTTCTTAGAAGATCAAAGAGAAGCTTGGAATAGTAATCAGGATACCAGAAATAAAAAAAAAAAAATCACAGAAATGATACTTCCCAATTCATGAAGCATTGTGCCCAAGAATGTATGTATTTATTTATTCTTTTTTGTGAAAAATCCTGGAATGTAGATTCAAATAGACAGATCCAAATGGTGTTTTGACATGTAACATCAGGGTAAATGTGCCCTACTTTATTTCAGTTCCTGCTTCATTTATACTAGATTCAATGTTGGATTCAAACAACCACAGAAAATTTAAACTTGAAATAAAGTGAAACGTCCTAACAAATCTAGTTGTCTGTCATTTGGCTCTCTGTTTATGCCTTTGCAGAATCAACAGGGAGGTTTTGTGAAAAGAGAATCAGGCCAAGAATAAGAAGACTTTAACATCCATTGCCAGCTTGACCAATCTGTGTGCTATGTATCCTTAGGCAAACCACTCCCAGTTATGTCTTCTGGACCCTGCTCAGATCCTACGTCAGATGATGGTGTGATGATTCAATCAGGTAAAGGTACTACAGGCTTTGAATTTCATCAAGGTGGATCCAAAGGGTGGGCACTGTAAGAAATGGGGCCTGTTCATGGCATTAGCTTCAAAGGCAGAATACAGAGACTTTATTATATGGTCCTGGGGAAGTCAAGAAAGGCCAAGGGGAAGCTGTCCAATGCAACCACAATATAAAAATGTTGTCAAGTAAATACTGTTGAGACAAAGCGTTACCACATACGGAGATGGGGAGGATCTATCCAAAGTCACCTGCTTTATCTTCTATGGTTTATTTCAGAAATGTTTATTTCATTTTCTCTCAAACAGAAAAAAAAATAGGTTACATTCTCATGATCAAAAGAACAATAATTAAGAACCTATTTTGACCTTTCTCTGAAGGGAGGAGAGAACTTCCACTTTGACTAGGACCTTGTCTAAATATGATCAGAATCGGTGAACTCAGGGGGCTTCCATAGCCTTGGCAGCTCATGACAAGAGCCTAGGGTGATTACTGATGCCATAAACAAGAGTGTCAATTTGTTAAGTCAACAATAGGAGTCACTGTGCACTTACTCCCCATGTAGGATCTCTGTCCTTAATGTGCTGTACATTGTGATTTAATGCTATAACTAGTACTCAAACAGTATTTTTAACTTTGTGTTTCTATGTGGGTGCAAACTGTTGAAATCTTTACTTAATATATGCTAAACTGATCTTCTGTACATAACAAGTGTGGGGAGCAACTGGGAGCAACTCGGACTAGACTAAGTTACTGGAATTAAGACTTATTCTATGCATCTGCTCTCCCACAATATGGCGCTGGGAGAGGAGGAAACAGCTTCTACACAGCTGCCTCCAGTTCAACCAATAAACAGCAGGACCTGCTCCTGATTGGAGGAGAGCAGCGTACTCGGCGTGTGGGTAGCAGAGTTGGGATTGCTGGAAGAGGACTATAAAGGAGGAGAGAGACAACATGCACCAGGAACATCTATCTGAAGGAACACCTGTGCAGCCCCCGAGAGAGCCGGCCGGTGGTGTGCCGCTCCCCTGCGGAAGTGGGGAAAGTGGCTAGGGGGAACCGCCATTCCACGGAGGTGGAAGGGACGGTAGCCAACCCGGGAAGAACCAGCAGCAAACCCGGGAAGGGCCGAGCAGACGAAAGAACAACGCAGGGTCCTGTGTTGTTCCTCCACGAAGAAGGGGAGCGACATAATGGTGCCGTGACTCGGATATGAAGCCTGGGCAGGGTTTAGTGTCGTTCCTCCACGAAGAGGGGGAGCGACAAACGAGAATTGAAATGAATCTTAATGTGAATGGAAGGGGGGAGGGAGAGGGAAAGGGGAGGGTTGCGGGTGGGAGGGAAGTTATGGGGGGGAAAGCCATTGTAATCCACAAGCTGTACTTTGGAAATTTATATTCATTAAATAAAAGTTAAAAAAAAAAAACTATTTTGTGCAGTTTCCCAGATTTTGGAGAGGAAGTCTTCCCTTGAAAACTCTGGGAATCTTTAGCATCTAACAGGTTAGAGAAACCTCTCTAGTTGATGTCTGTTATAATGAACACACTCACGTATCTTAGTTTATGCCACTGTGTAAACCAACTTCTAGTAAATTTACCATTTTCCCTAGGATACTCCTACTTACAGACCTGAGTGGAATCACCTCTGCCTGGCGGTATCTTTTCTCTGAGGGTAGCAGAAGGGATAAGGTCAGAGTTGTGACTTGGTTTTACTTGGAGTGTAATTCCTGTCACTTGTCAGCTGGTAAAAGTTGTGTATTTTCAGACAACTACAGCAAAAATTCTACCTCTACTCTCTCAAGGCCATAGTCCTATGCTGAATGAGCACTTCAACAACACTACCTGCCTACTATGGAAAATGCAATGAAACAAGTGAAATTCCCTCTTATCACATCTCCAAATGTAACCAGTAGCAGCAGTGTGTTCCATTTCCTTCTAGCAGGTGTGGACAGGTATGGACCTAGCACGTATTGGAAGTGCATGCTACCCACTGAATGTATTGTCAGTAATATTAGACTGTATGTTCCATGTTTATTACTATTTTTAGAATATATGACTTTAATAAATTCCAACCTATGATTCTGCCACGTTTGTTTTTGGGTATTCTGAATTTTGTTCTCTTAAAACACTACTCTAAAAATAAAATCTCAGTTTTTAAAAATCAAACAAAAAGTCTCAAGAAAAAATAGTGGAAATTATATCTATTTCTAATCTCTATTCCCCAGTCCATTGATATACTCTATAGCTCTTTTCTGTGTTTCCTGGTAAATTTTTTTCTGTCTGTTCTGAACAGTTTCTATATTCTTGCTCTTCCGGATGTGTCACATCTGCATTCAGAATTACAAGTCCTTTCCTGGACCTGCTAAACAAGAATATGTATTTTCACAAATTTTCAACTGACTGTGTCCATCATCAACAGTGAGAAACTGGTATAGATCATTGAGTGGCGAACTACAGCTTTCAAGGTTGTAGTTGTCCTAATTCAACTTGCTACCTGTTTTGTGTATCACACCAACTAAAATTGGTTTTTATATTTCTAAATGGTTGAAAACAAAAGTACATGAAAATTATGTGAAAATCAGAGTTCAGTGTCAATAAATGAATTTTTAATGGAAGATAGCCATGCCTGTTTACATATTATCCAGGGCTGCCTTTGTGAGGCAAGGGCTGAGTTGAATCATGCAACTGACACTGTATGACCTGCAGAGTCTAAAATATTTGCAATCTGTCCCTATTCAGTAAAGAATTCCAATCTTTGGTATTTATAGAATATCTAAGAGTGTGAATGTATAATATAGGTAAATGATAAAAGCAACAAACAAGTCAATAATTTGACATATGGATTTCACCACAGAACTATTTACAATATATTATCATTTGTTGATACTTCCCCTTTTTCTGTTTCTTTTTTTCCCCATCTTTTAATATTTTGCCTGCCCAAACCAGAATGTAATTTATAAAAGAATCTTTTCACTAAAGGCACTATAACAGATACTCAACAAATAGCCCAAGAATATGACATAACAGAAATAAACTTCAAGCACATTCCGCTAGAAATGGGGTTGTTGCCAGGCTTTTCCTTTGGGAAATCTTAATTGCAAAATGAGAGAAAAAATGCCAATGGTCATCTCTTCACTTCCATTAAGAAGCAAGGAAGGGGTTCTGCATATTAGAAAATGTAGCTCAAAGGCCGGTGCCGCAGCTCACTTGGCTAATCCTCCGCCTGTGGCACCGGTACCCCGGCTTCTATTCCCGGTTGCTCCTCTTCCAGTCCAGCTCTCTGCTGTGGCCCGGGAGTGCAGTGGAGGATGGCCCAGGTGCTTGGGCCCTGCACCCGCATGGGAGACCAGGGGGAAGCACCTGGCTCCTGGCTTTGGATTGGCACAGTGCACCAGCCGTAGCAGCCATTTGGGGGGTGAACCAACGGAAAAGGAAGACCTTTCTGTCTCTCTCTCACTGTCTAACTCCGCCTGTCAAAAAAAAATGATAAGAAAAAAAGAAAATGCAGCTCAAAGAAATTACCAGATTTGCTAGTTTAACACAGCCTGAGACTACCACAACATCTACACAGGAAGGAGAAAAACTTCAGAGGCCACACTAGAGGCAACAAACTCTGGAGAGGCCAATGAAAATGACTCAAATAGAAAAGCTCTGTTATTTATATACTACAAAAATACAAAGTTGACTAAAACATTTTGACTGTCAGAATACAACTGCATTATTATGTCAGCTGGAAGGTTCAACACTTCAGTAATAAGTTCAGCAAAATAAAGCTGGGGAGACCCGAGTTCTAGATACAGACCCTGCAAAGAGGCAAGGAATACAGGTAAACATTGGGAAAAAATAGAAATGTATCTGAAAGCAGTACCAAACCAGCTTGCCTCATCTGATTTAGAAGGGCAATAAGCAAGAGGTTAAAACACAAAGTAAGATAAAGAGTGAAGGAAAATAAGAGAAAGGTGGTTGGTGCTCCCTGAGAGGCTGAGTTTTCAGGACTACAGATTTTTGTCTCATTCCCATCTGATGCCAAGGTTTCAAGTGATTATTGCTATATGTATTTAACCCATGTGTGTTAAAATACAGTATAGTACTTCAAAGTATATTTTAATATGCAATAATTCTGAATTTACCATTTTAATACATGAAATGTTTATTTTCTAACAATGAAAATTTCAGAAAGAAAATGAAAAATTGCTTATATAAAACTATTTTCCAGTCCAAAAGGACTCTTTATAAATTACTTGGAAATTTCATAGATCAGCTTTACATCATGATCTCCACGTGTGTCTCATAATATCATAAGTGCCTCAAAATCATAACAAAAGATCCTTTTTTTTTCCTTCCAAGAGATACCCTCCCTTTTTTCCTCTTAATATTAGAAATAATGAATTAAGTTAGTTATATGCAGGGTATGGGACTTTATCATTATTTTATGCACAGCTTTCTTTTCTAATTGTTTATTTTATTCTATCTATTTTACCCACATTTTCAAATATTCATTCTTCCCTTCTCCCAAAGGAAACCATTCTCTCATGTATGTGTGTCTTTTGTTTGATCTAGGACTGGCATATAAATGGGGACTCTGAGTTAAACTTGAATTTCAGATAAATTATGAAGAATTTTTTTATAAATTATATCAAATACTGCATGCAATGTACTACATTTGTCATATGCTTACACTAAAAATTCATTATTTATCTGAAACTTCTAACAAATAATTTTCTTTGAATCAATTTTGAGTGAATCATAGTTATTAGTTAGGTCTACATCCAGAAGCCCCCTTTGGATATGCTGCTAATGAGGTCATTTCTCAAAACAATTCCCACTTTCCCACTGATCCACCCATGTTCCTGTCATTAGTCTAAGTGCGTGTATTGCATTTCATGGCTATATATTCTCTTAGTCCATTATTCCATTTATAATTTCTTCCATCAACAATAACTAGTGTGACTTTCAAAGTTATTTTTATATTTGAAAGCAAGCTCCTTTTCTTTATTTTTAGGTTTTTCTATTTATAACCTTATTTTTCAGCTAAATTTAAATAAAATCAACAAATTTCTCAAAAATCCCAATGAGAATAGTAGTTTGAGGATAAGCCATATTGTTCATTACTGATCAAAAACATGGTATAGGGGCTGGCATTGTGGTATAGCAGGTAAAGCCACTGCCTGCAATGGCGGCATTCCATATGTGCATTGACTGTTGTCTTGGATGCTCCATTTCCAATCTAGCTCCCAATTAAGGCCTGAGAAAAGCGCTGGAAGTTGGCACAACCATTCGGGGCCCTGCTACCCATGTGGAAGCCCTAGAAGAAGCTCCTGGCTCTGGTCTGACCCAGTGCTAGCCATTGTGGCCTTTCGGGGAGTAAACTAGTGGATGGAAATTCTCTCCTTCTCTCTCTGCAACTCTTCCAAATAAACAAACAAATCTTTTGAAAAAGTTCTTTTAATAGTATATCATTTATTTATCATCTTCTTTGTGCTTTCAAATGTCATCAATAGATGTGTGGGTCCCCTTGTTTAGGATGATGCTTTAGTATTTTCTAATTTTTACTTCTACTCTGAATTCATTTTTTTTTTTTAGTAAGGCAGGGGTTGTGATAAAGTATCCTACTTTATTTTAATCTAGAAAATTTGCTGCATGTTCTCATTAATCTTAATGCTGGAAGTTTTTGGATTGATAATAAATTTGAAATAATCAAATACTCTTTTCTTTTTGTTGTTGTTGTTGTCCTTATTGGACTAGGCAGGATGTCCATCCCATGTTAGATTAGACACTGGGTATGTTTCTCTTGTTCCCAGTTTTAAACAGAATCTTCTGCAGCATTCCTGTTAAGGAAACTCTTTGTTGTTTTGATATACAACCTTCAAATAGGAGAAAGAAGTTTCTTCCAAGTGTTCATTTTCTGCCTTTCTCGTTAAATCATTTTATGCTCTTAAACCTTATAAAAAGCTTTTCCTTTTTCAGTTGAGAAACTCATTTTTTTCTGATTGGTTTAATTACGGGTTAACAACTGTTAAAAGCACTAGCTATCCTGTGAGGTCACCAGTGTCCTGAGAGCAGTATGCTGGTCTGTGGGAGCTCGGGAGGGAGGAGATAATGCAGATGGTTTTGGATTTGGGAAAGCTGAGAAAGGAGGAGCATTGAGACTAAGTCTTTCTGGAAGAAGCACAAACTTGTTTTCCTCATCTCTACTGCTTCACACAAAGTACATGGGGTCAGGGATCTCCTCTCCCATCTTCTTGTGACTGTCAACAGAAAGGTGGTACAGTACAGTGTTCAGTCATGTGTACTTTGAAATGGGAAAACCTAGATATGAATCCCAGTCCCACCAAAGGAAAGCCATAGGCCGTGCCTCAGCAAGCAGTGTATAGTTCCTGGTTTTAATCTCTCAGTAATTGGAGGATTGTCATCAGAAACACACCAGCGGATCTAACACTTGGGAATGGCTTAGTGCCTTGCACATGATAAGAACATGACCAGCACAAATTGTATGAAATGTCTTCAGTAATTTGATCCAGGAGGTTGGTCCCCAGATCAACTGCAGCAGCATTCCCTGGGAACTTCCTGGGTCCAGTTGTCAATTCTGAGTCCATCCCAATCCCACTGACTCAGAATCTCTGCGAATGAGGACTAGCTCTATTTTAGCAAATCTTCCATGCTTGCTGAAGCTCCATTTAGACGCCATCACCTTTCTGGACAAGTACCATCAGCCTTTCCTTTTATAAGTGCAATCTGATGTTGACCGATCTTGCATTTCTCAGTAACAATCCATTTTTCAAAATATTTGCTTATTTGTTTGAAAGGCAGAGATACAGAGAGAGGAGAAGAGACCCTCCACCTACTAGTCTACTTCCCAAATGGCCACAATGGCTGGAGCTGGGCAAGTCCAAAACCACGAGCTTCCTCCAGCTCTATCATGTGGGTGTAGGGTCATCCTCTGCTGCTTTCCCTTACACATTAGCAGGGAGCTGGATCGGAAGTGGAGCAGCCAGGACCTGAACTGGAACCCACATTTGATGCCGGTACTGTAGGTGGAGGCTTAACCTTCCATACCAGTTAGGGCTCCAATAACAATTCATTAACATTTTAGATACCAAAGTCAGATTTAATTCACTACATTTTACTCAGAAATATGATGTCTTTATTCATAAGTAAAAGCAGATATAAAACATTATTTTCTCCTGTAGTCTTCTATTATTGGAAACATTACTCTTCCCCACATACATTAAGTTGGACAGTGTTCACCCTTTTTCTATTTGGGATACAAAATATTTAAAAATTATTAAAAATTATCTAAAAATTATCCCTAAAAACATATGGCTCTGATGATTTATTCAAATAGATGTCTTTCATTATCATTTTAAATTTTAAATGCAATTTTTCTTGCTTCATCCAATTTTTCATCAACTTTGGTATTTTAGATATTTCTCAGAATGCATTCATTGGATCTATGGCTTAGATCATCTAAGACTAGAGTTGTTAACAATAACGTAGTTTTGTTTTTTTTTTTGTTTTTTTTTTTTTTTTTTTTTTTTTTTAATTTTTGACAGGCAGAGTGGACAGTGAGAGAGAGAGACAGAGAGAGAAAGGTCTTCCTTTTGCCGTTGGTTCACCCTCCAATGGCCGCCGCTGCAGCCGGCGCACTGCACTGATCCGATGGCAGGAGCCAGGATCCAGGTGCTTTTCCTGGTCTCCCATGGGGTGCAGGGCCCAAGCACTTGGGCCATCCTCCACTGCACTCCCTGGCCATAGCAGAGAGCTGGCCTGGAAGAGGGGCAACCGGGACAGAATCCGGCGCCCCAACCGGGACTAGAACCCGGTGTGCCGGCGCCGCAAGGTGGAGGATTAGCCTATTGAGCCACGGCGCCGGCTCGACAATAACGTAGTTTTTAAAAATCTCTTTTAACTAGCTATTTCTCCACTGTATTTTCAGATTATAAAGTCATCTAAACTCCCTCTTGGTGCAGTATCTTCAGAAGTTTGAAAACCAACTCACAGAAACTACCCTTAGTTTTACTAATCTTCACAATGTCACAGGCATAAATGTATTATCATCTTGCTCTAGTGTTCCTTTAACAAGTAGGCAAAGTCTATTGTTTGGTTCCTGATAATATTCTTGGGCAGGCTAGTTTCCTTAGGGGCTACTCCCCAGTACTACACCAGGGCTCAGAATGAATTACGAAATATTATCTGGCACATGGCAAGAAGAAAGAGGCATCGTATAAAGCCAAAAGTCAACAATGGGGAAAAGAACAGGATTCCCTCACTCCCACCATCATTCATAGACAGACACACACACACACACACATACACACACACAGAGCAGTGTGAATTTACATATTTTTTCAGGAAGCAGCATTGAATCCCTTACTGAGCTGTTCCATAGATACACTATGAGTGCAGATTTATCATTGGAAAGAGACACAGACTCCTCAGATGCCACACATGTCAGATATGCATGATGGCTCTTTAAAGGAGTTGTGGGTAATTATACCTCTTCCATTTGCAGGGGAGGGGTGATGGGAAACTATGATCCCATTGGAAGCCGAGATTAGATACAATCTCTTCTCCCAGGAAAACAGAACAACATGAGGCTGATTCCAGCTGGCTCCTTTTCTAGGTAACCCAAGAGAAAAACCTGGGAAAATCCATTTTTTATTTCTTCAAATTACTATTAAGAACACTAGTTCATCTTTGGCTCATGTTTATCTACACTATATATCACGTTCTTTAATATTTCTAAATTTCTGACATGAAATTTATTTTCTTGTAAAGAGCAATGAGTTGGATTATTTTTGTTAGTGTTAAAATAACAGTTTGAGGCTCTTTGGTATTTCTCATAGGTATTTTAATTATTCTTTTGTTAGTACATTTCTGCTGTTTGATTTTATAGTACAAATACTATGTTTTTCTTTTTTTTTAAAGATTTATTTATTTATGTGACATTCAGAGTTAAAGAGAGAGAGGGAGAGAGGGAGGGAGGGAGGTCTTCCATCTGCTGGCTCACTCCCTAGTTGGCCGTAATGGACAGAGTTGTGCCGATCTGAAGCCAACAGCCAGAAGCTTCTTCCGGGTCTCCCACATAGGTACAAGGGCCCAAGGACTTGGATCGTCTTCTACTACTTCCCCAGGCCAGGACTTGAACCGGCCCCCATATAGGATGCCAGCACTGCAGGCAGCGGCTTTACCCACTATGCCATGGCACCAGCCCCACTATGCTTTTCTACCTCCAGTTTCTGCTTTCCTACTTGCTGTATCAATGAGTTTTGTACTTTAGTTTTAAAAACTACACACATTTGTAATCATGTTTTCTGCCTTTAAGAAGAAAGCTAAATTCTGCTCATTTATCTAGTTGTTAAATTTATAAATATTTCTACTTTTTCCTTTTAATACCAAATTTTGAGTTGCAGATTCTGAATTGTTACAAATACACTTCTTCTTGCATACTCGAACTTTCTCTAAGAAAACAAATATAATCAAGTTATTAATTTTTCTAATCTCCCTATCTCTTACTTAATCCTGCTTAGTAGCTGACATTGTGGCACAGCAGTTTGAGCCATCCGTTGTGACATTATCCCATATCAGAGTGGCAGTTTGAGCACCATCTGCTCCACTTCTGATTCAGCTGTCTGCTAATGTGCTTGGCAAGGCAGCAGAAAAACAGCCCAAGTGCTTGGACCTCCGCCATCCACATAGAAGACCCAAATGGAGATACTGGCTCCTGGCTTTGGCTTGGCACAAATCTGCCCATTGTAGCCATTTGGGGAGATACACAGTTTGGCATACATTCCCATGGACTTATACCTAAGGGTAAAGCTAACAATTTGCCATAGGACTCCAAATTCCATTAAGTTGGCAGGTACTAATTCATCTTACATGTTAAAGTGATCATATTAAGTGTGTAACTGATCATATAGATAGGACTCAGTGTCAAATGGATCACATAAGTAAGACCAAGTGTTTGGTAATAACAATAGATAGAAGTAAATCATCTTTTAAAAAGGGTCCTGATTGTACTGCTTTTCTCTTCTGTGAGTGCATGTTTCTGGTGAATACCTAGTGTATGCCTTTGTAAGGGAAAATATCTAGGCCCTGCATGGCTGAAAACAGAGACAGCCTTCATTATCTGTGAGTTATGCACCTGCAGATTCAAGAAGAATCAAAAAACAAAAGGATACTCTATATGCACTGAACATGTTTAACAACCACTTACATAGCATTCACCTTGTATTAGATATTAACAAGTAACAGATAATTCAAAGTCTACAAGAGGATATGCACATACTACATTCAAGTATTCTGCCATTTCTTATAAATGACTTGAGCATCCACAGATTTTCATATCCAGGTGGGTGCTAGAACCAATGCCTCCTGGATATCAATAGATAGGATTTTACACCATGTTCTCAGATGCGCATTATGCTTTGGCTAGATAGACATCTTCAGCTTATTTTCCATTACTATTTTTGAAACTTATTTTCTCAACCTCCTGACCCTTGCAGTGTTTCTTAAAGGCCATTGTCATTCTAATTCTTATTCTTTTCTGGGAGGATTGATCTTTTTCTCTGGAGATTGTATTTTATCTTTTCTTGTTCCTTAAATTTCACCATATCTAAGTGTGACATTGTACTTCTCTCCCAGTTTAAACTCCTTTAAAAGAATCTTTCGATGTTTCTTCCTAACTCTTAGAAATGTCCATTAGCTATTTCTTTGGATATTTTCTGTTTTCTTCTTATCTCCAGGATTTCTATTACCTAGATGATTATGTTTTTCCCAACATCTTTAACCATTTAATCTCTTTTTTATATTTTCCATCTTTTCCTTCCTTGCTGTCTTCTGAAGAATTTGTTGGTGTGATCTTCTACTCTTAATAGCTTTTTATTTTTTTAAAATTATTTATTTGAAAGGTAGAGTTACATAAAGGCAGAAGCAGAGAGAGAGAGAGAGAGAGAGAGAGAGAGGTCTTCCATCTGCTTGTTCACTCTCCAGACAGCCACAATGGCTGGAACTGTGCTAATCCGAAGCCAGGAACCAGGAGCTTCCTCCTTGTCTCCAAGGACTCAAGCCATCCTCCATTGCTTTCCCAGGCCAGAGCAGAGAGCTGGATTGGAAATGGAGCAGCCAGGACTCAAACCGGTGCCCACATGGGATGCCAGCACTGCAGATGGGGGCCCTTAATATCTTTGTCTTATTATTCATCCTAACCATTGAGTTTGCATTTCTACCACTTTTCATTGTGATTTTTTTGCAGTTTGCTATGATTTCTTATTTTTCTCTTATTTCTTTGGATCTTTCTTCATAAAAAGGAAAACACATGTCCTTTCAGTCCACTGATCATGTGCATTTTAATCTTTTCTGGATGTTTCAAATGTACTGCATCAGATGGTGTCTGTGCTCCTTTATGATCTGTCTTTGCTATTGATATATAAATATCAGATATTTGAAGATTATCCTCTTCAAACATCTGATTCCTTTAGCCTGAAATTCATGTCATGAGGTTCCAGCTGGTCTGTCTACAATCTGTAAGAGGAGGGCTAATGGCCCCGGTGGGTGAGCTATCAACTGAAAATCCAGGGTTAGGAGGTAAAAACTGGGCAGAAGGCTCTAAAAAGAGAAATACAGCTCAGAACTCTCATTCATTTCCAACCCACCATGCAAATCCTCTGACCACTGTTTCACCTTTGAACTTTTAGGAAGCAGGTGCACAGAGGAGGCAGGGCTGCTGGGCCCTCACCCTTCAGAGCTGGGGTTTGGAGGAATGGAGAAATGAGTGGCTGAGTATGTCTGCCCATCCATACATTTTCATCCACCCACATTAATATGACCTTCATGCAGCACACATCTCACTCCTACTCTTCTACAACACTGGAGAAGGAGGGAATTGAACCCAATTCCATTGGTAAAAGTCCAGGAACAAAGCTTAATGTTACCCTACTGCCTTTGCCCTCACATTGCTTCCTACCGTCCTGCTGGTCTTTCCGTAGATGCCACCCCTAACCTCCTTCCAAACTACCAAAGATACAAATAGATCTTACATCCTTCAAGGGTCATCAGTTTTTCACTTTTATTTCCTCAAATCCATGCTCTCCTCTAGATTCTACAGTTTTCTTAGGACTGAATCTGAGGGAAGACATAATATTGTAGGCCAGTTTCTTATTATCTGGATTACAGCTATGTCATTAACGAATTCCCATCTCTTCTTTGTTATGTCACACTTGTGGAGTAAATATTTCCATTGTTCCTTACTGAAGGTTCTTAATTCATTCTCTCATTTATTCTTCCAACAAGTGTTACTGAGCACTAGAACAGGCTAGCTCTTTGAGGAATACCAGGGACACATGAAGAATTAAAGCACGATACAGACCTTGAAGCATTTAGCTTACCAGCGTTAAAGAACTTTGAGATCACACAATAGAATTCTTTTGAAACCACCACATTGGTTATTGGTTGTTTGAATTATGATGGTGACTAGAATGTATACTCTCCCATCCCACATAACTCAAGAAGATTATTTTTAATGAGCTATTATTTCATTTCCTGGGCTTTAGTTCTCATTGTTTAATTCTTTTTAAAATAGCATTTCACATTACTGAGGGGAGGGTTAGTTCATCTGCTGATTGCTATACCTTCTGGGATCCCTTCTGTTCCCTAAGGCTGAGGCAAAACCCAAATTTACTAATGAACTGCCAAAAATTTCAGCTCACAAATTCCTACTCATATGCCATTACTATAAAGGCTTTGTCATTATTATAGTGATGAGTTTATAGCCTGGAAACTAGGACAGTGCTGTTTCAACTAATCCATTACCTACACTTTACACATTTTAAAGAGGAAAAAAAGATTGTGTGTGTGTGTGTGTGTGTATAGGCCAGGCACACTCGCACAAAGGCAGAATCATGTGTGCTTTCTCTTTGGCATTGGACTCTGCTCTGTAAGGCAATAAAGGATTCATTGAACAGTATTTCATAATCGCTCTTTGAACTCACATCAGTCTTAGGTAAATCCTGCCCCCATCATAGGTCAATGATTCCTTTTGTGTTCATTCAATAAATGCTAGTTTTGTGACTATTTTCTTCTAGGCACTCAGAAAGTGCCAAACATGTGGCAACTGTGGAAGCTTTTAATAGGCCAACTTGGCTGCACTGAGCTACATTTCCCACAATGGCTAGTGTGGACAAAAAGGCATCTCTCCAGTGGCATATTTGGAGGGTAACAGCAGCAGTAACCGTTTTGTAGTTCACACACATTGCCAACAATGTACTAACTTACCTTACTGTGGTGATTGAGAAGTTAGACCTGGGCTCCAAGTTCCCCTGGTTTCTCCCTTAAACTTCTCTTACTCAAAAGGTAGGCATGTGTGTGTAGAGCTAGGATAAGGGACATTGCTATCCACAGGACATCCACTAACATTATCAGAAACCAGCTGTGGGCTTCTGTTCAAACTCATGGATTCTGGCTCATTTTGGAGGTTCTAACATCCTCTTGAACTCCCTTGCTTTAGCTCCATCTTTCCTCCCTGTCTGCCTTTTTGTGCACTTGAAACTTTAGCCTCAGACATGGAGACAACGTTCCTAGGAAGAATGCCTCACCTGCTCTCACCCCATATACAGCCAGATGCTTGTAGTCAAATCTGTGATACTACATGGACGTATCTGCTCAGTGGTTCTGCTTCTCAGTTGGAACTCTGACCAACACAGCTACAAACAGGAAAATTCTGATTTCTGCCTTTCTGGAATTTACAATTTAGGTGGAAAGGAATACATTTTCAAGATACTGTCACGGTTATTTCAAGACAGCCAGACAAAGTCCTATGAAGACAAATTCAGAATGACAGGAGAGTCTCTATGTTCAGGGTTCCTCTATTTAAATTCATGGAAGGCTCATGGAGCAAAGCATGTGCCCCGGTCCCCTGAGAGCTTCTTGGTTTCTGCCTTACATCTTTTATAAACACCCCCTAACTGCAATGGAGTTTTTTTCCCCCAGAAATAGCAACTCTTGCTTAGAGGACTACTCTTAGGCAATTAAAACATAAACCATGGGGAGTACAGAAAACTTGGCCCACAAGATGTATTTGTCTACAACAAAATTACTCGCCTCTATAATCCAAAAGATCTCTCCCAGCAATCCCTTACCTATACATTTCCTTGCTCAGTGTACTCTTGGGAAAGTTTGAAAGCAGATGATAAACTGGTGTTTTACTTAGAATATAACATTCAGAATTTATTAGTTAACAATAGGGTCTCCAAAAAACTCATGGGAAATGTGTATTCTGAAAAACCTATACACTAACTGCAAAATATCTTGAACCACAGTAAACTTTTTCATTGCTTTTGATTTATCTTCATATGTTTAATTTTTTTTAACAAAGACCTAATAAATTGTGGAATTTTTATTCTATTCAGAATTATCAAAATTAATCTTACTATCTTAGCCTTCTCTAAACCTATCCCAGTGAACAGAAAGAAATGACTTCTCTTAATTTAGCAAATAGCACTTTGACAGAGTTGCCAACTTGAGTATTATATTCATGTCTTTATTTGTCACCCCTCACATGCTATCAGATACCAGATCATTTAAAACCTATTTTCATTGCTTTCTCGCCAATCAACTTCCATCTTCATCCTCCCTTTGTAGAATCTTTACTACTTGCCTAGTTGAGACATCATCTGTTTGGACTGTTTGAATGTTTTTCTCACCTTTTCTCCCTATGGTGTTCCCATTTCATCTTTGGCTCTGTCTCATAAGGAACTTGCATCACACTTTGACTATGTAAAAGCATCCAGCTAGAGACACTGTAAGAGCACCCAAACATTGAGCATTGACTTATCTCAACTGTACCAAAATTCACCTGAAAATGCTGTTAAAATATAGGTTAATGGTCCTCTATTGGAATACAGAACAACGATTTCAATCTCCTAGCATGAAGATTAGGAATGAATTTAGCTACCATTCAGCTGCCTAACTCTACAAAGGCTCTTCTAGGCTCAGAAAGGTCAGTCATCTCCTGCACATTCTGCTTATACACTACCTTGCTTTGTATATGCTCTTCCTTCAGGATGCCTTGGCTTCTCTTATCTTATAGCTACTGTCTTCTCACTTTGTCTATTATTCTCTGGAGATTTCTTTGATATTCTGGGGCCCTTAGTCACAAGGTAAATGCTAGATACAATAGTATCTCTCAATTATTCCAACAGACTTAGCTCTTCCTCTAACTCCTACCACCTATTCTACAAAACAAAACCTCTCAGTTAACTACACCCTCCCTTCCTAGGGTAGAATGGAACCATCTGTCCATGTTACTCATGTAGTTTCGAGATCTTTATTTCCTTTGCTCCTAACCCCCAAGCAGTAAGTTGAAGTCTTCATTTCGGAGGGAAGTTTTGGAAAATACACTATTCCTCATCTCTGTAAATGCAGTGGTATCAAAGTGAGCTCATAGATTAGAGCTTTGGACAACTGGCCAAGTGGCTTGTGCTTTAATCTGACTGTATCTGGTAACATTCTGAACTCTCAAAAAGACTCCCACCAAAAAACCCTGTAACAGGCACTTGGAAAAACCAGGAAAAACATACAACATTTCTAGTAAGGCCTCAGCACAGCAAAGCACACTGAGCAAGCCTTTCAAACACATCTAACTCAGTGGCAGTAAAACTGACCAGGTACTGGGTTGAAACACTGGTGGAACAAGACTACAGATTTAATTTCAATTCTCCGAAGTCCACTTTTTCTCAAGCTGGAGATCACCAAACACTTGTATTTGAGTCACAAATATTTAAAATCGAATTTCCTGTGCCCCGCAGATGAGAGACCTTGTCAGTATCTTCAGTGATGGGACTTGATCTTTGCCCCTACATTTAAGTACAATGCTAGCGCCCTAGGCAATATGCTAATGTAAAATAATTTTACTCAGTGTCCTTTCACCTGTCATTGGGCACCAAGTCACTGCCATCATCTTCTTACACCTGCTCAGTGCCCACTGCTCTCTGATACCTTCACTCTGGTGTCCCCCAAAAGTCACAGGTCTGTGCACGGCCAGCTCTTCCTAACTCTTCTGTCATGTTAAAAAAATAAACTCTCACATCTTGACCACAGCTCAAACATCGCTTGAATAACTGATGAAAGAAAGCACAGATCATCAATGGTAAAATGTTTATCTGGACTATTTAACTGATTTCCAACCTCTGATTTATAAAATGAGATAGAGTGAGGAGACCAAGTGCTACAAAAACAGAAGAGCTCTGTGATAATAAAGAAAACAATCTAAAAATGATGGGGTAGAGGCAGCGTAGCCCTTTCTGTTTCTGCTTCTCACTGGCATTTAGAACTCACTGTTCCTTTGAAGTCATTCTTAAACTAGCACATACTCAAGATGTTATTTAAAAGACTTATGATTTTGTCACTTGCCAGAGTATTTCCATAATACAGATTTTAGAAAAAAGTTATTTATTTCAAATTCTCAAGGGAATAAAATGAATTCATTACTTTCATTAAAATAATCTGTTATCTTGCAGGTGATGTTGACATCTAAGTAACATTTATTACAATATGGTAATTCTGCAAAAAGGTTTTGCAGTGAAAATTTCAGATGTTAGAAAGAAAAACATTCCTCTTTTTTGAGTCTTGTAAGATAACCATTATTATTAAAATACTTATTTAAACTTATTAAATGCATAAAAATGACACCAGGTAGCCTAAATCTTCCTTGTGTAGACAGAAGATAATCTTTATATATATATATAAAGAACTAAGGGAACTTTGAAAGCCTGAATTTGCTTCATGTATTTTTTTTTACTTTTATTTAGTAAATATAAATTTCCAAAGTACAGCTTATGAATTACACTGCCCCCCCATAACTTCCCTCCCACCCGCAACCCTCCCATCTCCCGCTCCCTCTCCCATTCCATTCACATCAAGATTCATTTTCAATTATCTTTATATACAGAAGATCAGTTTAGTATATATTAAGTAAAGATTTCAACGGTTTGCACCCACACAGAAACACAAAGTGTAAAATACTATTTGAGTACTAGTTATAGCATTAATTCACATTGGACAACACATTAAGGACAGAGATCCCACATGAGGAGTAAGTACACATGACTCCTGTTGTAAGACTGTGTCTACAAGGGCCAGTGCAATGGAGTGCTGCTCAAGTACTCAAAGGATTTGAACTTATAGACTGTAAAGCATCTGATTAATTGTCATCAGTTTCTTTTCACAAAAATCAGTTGCTTTAAATCATCAATGTAGCTACAGTATCCTTCTACCTCTTCTGCTGTTTTGACAGATAATTCCTAGAGAATAAGACCTATTTCTATTTTTTCTCTTTTAGTTTCGTCTATCCTAGTTTGGAACTTCCTGGTTTTAGAGGGACTTGACAAACTCACCCAGCATAGCATCAACAGGCCATGCCCTACTAGTCAGATGAATATTTCAATTTTAATGCTTCTTTATAATAATTGTCCAAAGATTATTAATTAATTCATGAACTAGGATTTTAGTTACAGATCTAAACCTTATTCGTTTTCTAGCTTCAGTGTCTGTTTTCAAAGCAATTGTCATGTAAAAATTCTGTGTAAAAATAGCCCTCCTTTTACATCATTAAATAACAAGCACAGTACCTTGTTTGTGTACCTGTGCCTGTGTGCAGATGCATGGTTCTTGTTTCCTCTGAGGAAGGAGCTACTAAAGTGAACTAAGGGGTCTTTGGAACAAAGGACTAGACGATAACAAACGTCAAAGGAAGGGTACCATGACCTCATTCTAATTAATGACTCTGACAATCATTACTTGCTGTCGAGAGGCATTAGTCAAGGTTCCAGCCTTAGTCCCGGCACTTACCACTCAATATTACACAGCCAAAGTTACGAACTTCTTCATGTCAATTACCTACTACAAACAAACTATCAAGCCACTTTGAAATAGTTTAACAAATCTATACATTGATATTTGCTGGTATCTTTTTATGGTACATCGAACTGACTGGAGGTTTATGTAGTATAAACTTCTATGCAGATATTTCTGAGGTCTGAAAAATAGCAAATCCTCAAAGGAAATGAGGATTCCGGTATACTGTGGAAGTGCTGGGTTTTCCTATCAAAACAGTGAAAAACAGAGAAGCATATTTTCAGTGCCCCAAATTAAAGATGCTTTTTAAACCTTCCATTTCATTAAATTGCAGGGCTGGCTAGGAGAGCCACGCTAAAATATTGTGATTAACACAAAGGAAGCTTAACAGACAATGCTATTATAGGTGAAAGACTGCTAATTGCCATCTTCCCAATAACTTATTGATTTTAATCAAATCTTCCTAGAGCAGCATGCCAACGGCAAATGGATAACTAGATAGAGGGAAAACACAACAATGGAAGGAATAATATGGAAGAAATTATTCATGTTTGATTTGTATAAAATTGAACAAATATTCTTGATCAGCATTTATACAAATATAGATTCGTCGGGAAGGTGCTATCTAAATTGCTTCTCTCACAGTGTATTGAAAATTACCATAACTGTTAGCATTTTTAATTATTTTGATCTGCTGAAAATAGATTAAACTGAATAGGAAATTGGCTTATTAAGGCTTATATATTTGAGTTAATATGAAATGTTCTCAGCCACTGTGTCTCAAGAATCTTAGAGTCTAACAGATACTTACTGTCTCTGGTTGACAAAAAGGTGTAGGGGAGGCAGTGGATTTAATTCTCAGAAAACAAAGCTTTATTCTGGGGTGGTATAAATGAACATGTTTTTATTTCCATCAGTTCATCAGCAAAAATTAACGACACTTAGTCATAGGAATATTTCAAAAGTGAGCAACTGGTCTGTTTCATGGACAGAATCAAGTTTTTGTAGAGAATGAAGACTTGCTAGACTAAACACATAAAAAAATAGAGAACTCTTGAAACCCATCTTGTATTACAAGAGCAGTTTCTCAGTGTGAGAATCAATATAGTGTGGAACATTGAAGAGCTCACACTTCGGTCATTCACTGATGATGAAAAAGAAGTACAATGTCAAGTTTCAATTGCAATTTCTTGGCGGGCTCCACAGCATCCCACTGACTGTTTTTTGAGAATGTCTTACTCATCATTTAGTGATACTGGATCCAGATGTAGCTTTCAAATATGAGTGTCAGTCACTTTTTAAAAAACATTAATTTGATTTATAAGTGAAAATAAATAGCATAAATATTTTAATTCCAGAATTATTTTCTTCAATATCTATGGAGAATTCAATGTTGTAATAGCTTGGTGCATGCTTTATCATCTTCAACACTATTGACATTTAGGACTACATAATTCTTTGTTGTGGGAGGTCTGTTTCATGTACTCTGGGGTGGTTGTTGATATCACTGGAGAATAACCACTAGAAATAAACAGCACCAACTCCCCTCACGTGTCCTTCATTATTACAACCAAAAATGTCTTCAAACATTGTTTCCTAGGCGGTAAAATCACCTATGGGCGAGACCCAGTATTTATTAGAGGAGATTCTTAAGTCCTCTTGAAAATGATGCATCTCAAATAATTATCTGAAACACTTCCATTTTACTGCAAAATGTACAAACAGAAAAATGAAATTTGCATTGTGGTTCTGAAGTCTGGGAGGCAGCTCTTCAAATACCCTGTATCCACAAAAACATCTGCATCTAGGTCAGCATTTGAAATTCATGAGATTAATTGATCATATCAAAATTTAGTAGAAAATATTCACAGTGGTAGTTCTGAAAGTCAAGGAAGTCTCAAGATTATGTGATGCTAACTTCTATTTGAGATTCTAGGGAAAAAACCATCAAATCCAACAATAGCAAATGATGTAGAAATAGTTTCCAACTCCAGCTGACTGAATGAGGCTAAAGGCAAGACTGTCAAGTTTCAATTGGAGGATTTCAAAGAGGAGGAGGATTCCGAAGCTATGTCCAGGCTCAGCAGGCAACAGGGATGTAATGGATTAGCAACATTTACCTTGGACAAGGTAAAAATGAGACTTCTTCACACAGTGGTTCAAGCCCTGATCATTTTCATTGATTTGCTCTCCAGACTATCTTAAACACTAAATGAAACTGTGGTATGCTGTTTTTGTATTGTATAATACCCAAAATAATAAAGTAAACATCAGTTCTAAATATTTACTAGGCATCTCCTTTTCTCTGAGTACTCTTTTAGGGTCTATAAGTATTACTAAAAAGAAAACTTTTATGTCAAAATATCAGTGTCCTAGTGGTCTGACCACCAATGCAAATGAAATGAGCCGCTCTGTGTGTGTGTGTGTGTGTGTGTATGGGGATCATGAAGTGTTGACTTCTGAGGTATGTATATATTCTTCTAAAACCTGTGAATCATTTACATTCTATGTTATCTGGTATTCTTCCTCGTTTCTGAAGTTCAGATGCATATTTATTTTCACATATATTTATATATATTAAAGGAAAGGAATATTATATATGTAATACATATGCATATATTTACACACACATATATATAAACTGAAATTCTCCATGCCTCACAATTTTAAGATAGAGTTAGTCTCTAAAAATGTTTTGTAAAGTATTAGAAACAAAGCAAATTTGGTCCTTCTTTGAGGCTGAAAATGGCTTTGTATATGACAATGTTAGTGGAATGATTTAATAGGACAAAGCCACACATATGCATGACAGACCAAAGATCTTTTTGAAGTTTCTCCCTCAACTAACAGTGTACATTACTGCCTCTTACAAAACTAATTAAGATATAGCCACAGAGTTGTAAATAACTCCTTTAATCAATGTTAACTACAAAATAATAATAATATCCAAAAATGATTTTTTCGTGAAGACTATCACTTTTCTTACACTTTTCCATTTTTGTGTTTAAATTAAATTGGCTTGTTACGCTAAGAGTCAGCATTCATAAATGAGCAAAGCTTTATTCACTTTGCCCCACTGACTGCACAGACAATGAGAATCAAAATAATATGCTCTTCTAAAATGAGGGTTAAAGATTCCCTCACAAACAAGTTGACTCTAAGGTAACCCACCTCAATCCCAATTTGTTGACAATCCCAATTTGTAGCACAGATATTGCAAATGACCAATAAATAATCAAAGCTACACATGTTAAATTCTTAATGGCTAAGGGTTTTCTATAGGTAAGATTGGCATAAAATTTCACTGATTTAATTTATCTGTTCCAAGTTTGATTTGATTTCTATAGTAACAGTCAAATAATGATGGAGGTAAAGTGAGTATTCAGTATATAGTCAAGTTTATTGTTCTGTGCACCCCCACTCAAGCAAGAAAAACGGGATCAAGTAACAGAGAGTAGGATTTTTGAATTGAAGTTTTTAGATCCTCAGTGGGACATTACCTAGAGAAGACTGAGGTCTTGGGAAGTGACTTGCATGTGCACGTGAAAAGGGGAGAACAATTCCTTGTAAAGGAAACTTGCTTATCATGGCCAGGAAGGACTTCTAAAGGCAATGACCACTCCCAAACTTGTCAAGGTTTTCTCAGATTAGGAATGGCTACAGAGATCAGCACATGGCTGCCGAGCCCCAACTCCATTGGCTGAATCACCACAAAGGTACCAGTGCATAGTTTTCCCTACTCCTATCAGTTTTCTGGAAAAAAAAAAAAAAAAGTGGCTTGGGTTCCCCTCTGGAGCCATTTGGATATTTCATACTCTCAAGGCTCACATATACTGGACAAGTTTGAGGTGTTTGGGTAATACCTTTTCATCATCCCCATGTTCATTTGACATGTATAGGAGTTTCAAAAGGAAGATTATTTTCTGTACAAAAAAAGAAAATATGTACTTCACAGTTAATGGCAAAACCATTAGAAATTATGTTTTCCTGCAGTGTAAGCAACTGTGGCATACTGTCTAGATGCCTAGAAAACAAAGTTAGTATTAAAACCCAAGGGAAAAGACAACGAGTGCTCAAGACAACCAAATGGGTCCTCTGGTCAAACATCTGTAGTGCAACCCAGAGTCGAAAATTAGTCAGAATAAAGTCAAGGGCAGAGCTACCAAGGGGATTTTAAGAGTGTATTTAGATGCACGGTGCAATTGCACTACTAATGTTTGGTAAATGAAGGAGTAAAACAAATTACATGATTCGTTATCAGCGTGAAAGATTTAGAGAGAAAAGACTCCGATTTAAAAGAACACTTTGGGGCTTTTCCTTCCAAAAGAAGCATGTTTCATGTCATCCAGACACTAAGTAGATTTCTTTCACAAAAACTGTTACATTATCTGGGTAAACATGTCAATCAAAGACTACAACTAGCAATTTACAGCAATGATGCTAGATTTAACATCTAGAGAGCAGGATTCCAGTGGGAAATAGTGTTTTTATTTACCTCTTTGTTACTAGAACAAATTTTTAAAGGTTTTTATGTAAGAGCTTTGAAAAGAGAGTATTTATGTTATAACCAAAACAAATCTTGAAAACTTTGAGGTCTTTTTATTGGATTGCTTTCTCTTTCAATACAAGAGATGATTTCTCCAAAACATTATTTGCAAAATTTTGGAGTCTGTCTCAGAACAAACAATATCTCTTATAATGAAGATTGGGAGAATGGTGACATGATATGTTATTCTCCTTGCATGTTAAGGTTTAATCATTACTTATTAATTTTCTTATTTTCATGAGATTTTCTCAAACTTAATATTCTATTAAGGTAGCATCTGTTAGAGGAATTATCTTGGTTTTTTAAAGCAAATTTTAGCTGATTACCATGAATCTACATAATTAGAATTAGGTCTAATTATGTGGTGTAAATACATGTAATATATTTATAACATATAATGACATAATTATGATTCACAATAATGTTGAAAAACTCCTCCTTAAAATTAGTAAGAAAAATATGCTGCACAACCCCTCTCGTATTTATTAGCAATTTTACAATGTATGTTTTTCTGTGGCTTTCAAAATGGAGCTGGCTAAGAAAACATAATTAAATATATTTTGAAGTCTTAACTCTAAAATAATACTACCAGGCCTTCATTAGATTTCAAAACTATAAATATTTTGCAATCTGTTTATGAATACATCTTAAAATGTTAATTCTAGTAAGTGTACATTTCTAATATGCCCTGAACCCAGTATGGAATGTCTAGCGTGTCTAGCAAGAGCCCAAGCAAGACACTGCTCCTGCTGTCTCATAAATCATTGAAAATGATTGAAATATGCTAAGTAATATACATTTTTACCCATACACCATCCAGAAATACAATGAGAAACACTGGGACCACATAGCTGCATTTTACATCCTATATTACATACAACATACTTTTCCAAATTACAGAACTAAATCTTTCCCTTTGCTCATGAAATTGAATAACACATTAGGTACACTACAGCAGGATTGACAAGTTCTCTCAGTAAAGGCTAAGACAGTAAATATTTTAAATTTAGCAAGTGGTTTCTGTTACAACTACTGATGCCAGTACATTCAATGGGATTATGCCCAGATAAACTCAAGTGGAACCTATCCTGAGTAAAAAACAAAATTTAATGCACCTCCCATCCCACTCATTCTATTGTAACAGCCCAGGCCCCTGTGGAGGATGAATGGTTTCTTCCAATCATTTTTGTGCAGCTGGCTGGGGGCTGTGCTGGCTGTCCCCTTCTCCCTCCCACGGACTCAAAATATTGTATTGCACATAGTTATCCCTGGGTGAGGGGAGGGACTAACATCAAACTCCAGCACTTGAAGCACAGTCTTCACTAAATGCCCATTACTTTTGAACAAGCATCATGTCAAAATATTCTAAGTTGAGCCATTGTTGAGGAATGTCTATATTCCAGTCTGCTCCTGAGGCTCTTAAAGCAGCCACAGCCAACAATAAATACATGAATGTGACTGTGTTCTGTCGGGTTTTACTTACAATCAGGCAGATACTGGATTTGGCATGGGGTTGCGTCTGTCTGCACTGAACCATAGTGGTTAGAAGCATAGATTCTGGAGTTATACTTCCATGTGCATCTCTTCTTTCCACCATTTAATGACTTTGTGATCTCAGCAAAACTAGTTTTCTGGTTTGTTAAATGGTGCTATAACCACTCTGAATTCATTAGGTTGTTGTGAGGATAAAAAGGAAACAACGTATGTGAAACACTTGATGTGGGTGTGTATAGTATGTATATGTAAAATATCTGATATTCAACATTAGTTTTCAGAGTTTGGGAACACAAACTTACACATCAGAATTTGAGATGCAGTGGTCAGATGGTGAAGCAAAAATTTCTATATAGATAAATCATTTTTACCAAGTAGTCAACATCATCATCAATGTCCTTACCAGTCTGACTTTATACATAAGGCATAAGCCAAATAAATATGAAACAAAAAATGCATACGTAGGTAAAATACTATACATGCATATAAATTATATAGAGAAAACAAAACCTCATATACCACATGCAGAAAGAATATGATTATGTATTCATGCATATTTAATCAACAAATAATTGTTGAGTGCATAATATGTAAAGTCATCATGCTAGGCAATGCACTCTTGCTTCTTTTGTTTCTTAATATAAAAAGAAATGCAAACTAAGAGCAGACAAAATTCAGTGTGATAAACTCTTAACAAAGTGAATCTTATATTTTAATAGATTCTGATGGAGTCTTACAAAACTCTTTTGTTGATCATTGAGTATTTCTTAAAAGATTTCCCTGAGTATTTACTCATCTCACCAATTAAAATCCAAGACTTAAGAATAGGGTTTATATATATTTCCTAAAGTGCTATTCATTTTTGATGCATACTTTGCCACATTTACATTTTTTGAAGATTTTTATTTATTTACAAGGCAGAGTGATAGAGACAGAGAGGGATGGAGAGAAAGAGAGAAAGGCCCTCCATTGGCTGATTTAATTCCCCCAAGACCACAACAGCCAAGTCTTGGCCAGCAAGAAGTCAGCAGCCAGAAACCCCAGTTTTGCCTCCCACATGGCTGGCAGGGATCCAAGTACTAGGGCCTTCTCCCACTCAGTAACTTGCTAGGTGCATTAGCAGGGAGTAGGATCAGAAATGGAGTAGCTGGCACTCCAACCAGCACTTGGATATAGGATGCTGGCATTGCAAGCAACAGGTTCACCCATTGTGGCACAATAACACCCCCTACATACACATTTTGAAATAAATTAATTTTTCTCTTAAGTGGGCAAAATTGCCATAATTCATAAACTTCCTGAGATCAGGAAAATAATAGCTTACTATTACTAGTGTAAAGAAGAAAACATCTTATAATTTAAAATAGGAATTCTATCTGCTCTAACACTTTTTGAAAGTTGTGAGGAGTATCTCAGAATACTGAAAAAAAAAAAAGAGGTAATCAGTATCTCGTACAGTCTACACAATGCCAGTGTTTGTAACACAATGCTTCATCAACTCAAGGGTAGAAGTTGTAGTAGAGCGATGTGAGCCTTTATGTCAGAGCTCAAGTAGGAAAATCAGCGAGAGCAAAATGACTTCACTAAGCAAAGTCAACTGTCCCCAGGCCTTGAGTTACTTTTCTATAAAATAAGTCAGCCTTATTGTTTCTCAAAGCACTGCCATCTATCAGGCATCAGAGTTCCCAACTTCCTTTCTGAGATTCTGATAGGCCTCCCTCCAGGTTAAGAGTAGCCTTCTTGTTGGGACCCTGTTAATAATGATGAGCTATACACATTAGGAGTGTGAGATCAGAAATGCAAAAAAACCAAACACCAGTCACTCCTCAGATCCCTTTGGACTGTGCAGTGGAAGAATTTCAGTTTGTATCTCCAGCCCCTATTTTCTTTATGGCTTTTTCTTCCCATCTTTCCTCTCTGCCCTTTCCCCATCATCACATTCTTTCAGCCCCGGGTCTGGAGTCCACTGTGATCTCAACAGCTGTGACCTGATGCCTCTTCACAGATTTCCCTCTCCCTTTATTATATGTTCTCAGGATCCTCTTTGGGTGCTCACCCTTATCCAAGAAGCTGTTAGCACCTAAAGCATAATGCTAAGAATTAGCATAAAACATTAACCAGTTCATATCACCCAACTGCATTTTCACAGCAGCCTTAATGAGTAAGAAGTAAGTGGATCATTTAAGTGGATCATTTACATATGTACTGTGCAGAAGGAAGGTGGGAACACATTTTCAGATGAAGACTCATTTAGCTGTTCAAAATTTACACTTTGGAATTCCTCTCGTAGTAAATATGTTTAGTCTGAGAAGCCTGGCTCCTCCTCTTATACAGACGCTGTCTGCGTACTTGCTGAACTATCCTCGTCCTTTGCCATCCTATTATCCAGCGACAGAGCTGCAAGTATGGCATGCTCAGTCCCTCCACAATCCCACTGAATCACAACGCGAGAAGCAGTGGTACAGCAGACAGACAAGAGCCCCCTCATGTTTGCATCGAGGCATTAGTAACACAGCATTCACAAGGAAGAAGATGAAATAGGTAACGTCAAACCCCAATGGGTTGCACTTCATAGATGGAGACATAACCTTGTTAATCGACACAAGAAGCACTGGATTCTGGGAGGATCCCCTACCACCTATGTGCTACCAGAGCCCTGGACTGTACCAAAATGGACACACACAGTTTGTATATCTGGTCCTTCCATGCAAACCTTCCCTTCCTTACTGGTCCTGGTTACCAATGCTGGTGTTCTTTAGGGAGATTTAAGCCACTTTGGGAAAGCAAACTGCTGTTACCCTTCCTTCCTTCCTCACCCTTAACCTCCCCCTTAAGTTCTTTACCTAATGCAGTGCAGTCCACATACTTAGTACTAAAGAAAGACTTGCTAAACTTTTAAAGAGGAATTCATCAAGACAGGTCTACTATGAAAGATGTTTCTTTTACCTACAAGAAACAGAACAAGTCAAGGACATACACTGCATTGCCACAGAGCAGGGGACTACTCCCTCTCAACTTGCTTTAGTAGATGAAGTTTGATTGCTACACAGTCATACTCATTTGTTTAGATTGTCTGCAGCTGCTTCCATGCTGCCAGCACATAGTTGTAATAGAACCCAAAGGCACAAAGTTACTCAAATATGTACATCGTGGACACTTACATATCAGAATCTCAGTAAATATGTGCCAACCCCTGTCCCAGAGCTGGGGCTTGCATCCTCGGAGCCACTCTGCAGTCATTTCTGTTTGGTTCCACTGATGAGATCAGTGGGCGCCTAACTCACCAAGAATGACCTAATTGTACAAGGCCAGGGTTTAACTGAAGAATGAAAAAATCCTATGAGCCAAAGTAACTAGCAGCAAGTCTGCCTCCTGGTCTTTTGAGCCTTGTCCCTCTGTTACGGGATGTCTCATATATTTGAGTAGCACCAAAGCTGAAGTTACACTTTGATGGTCAAAACATACTCCTGTCCATCATCTTTGTCTACACTATATGCAATTCAGTAAATCCTGGGAAAGCAATCATGTATTTTATTCTGTGAACCTTAAAATTCCCTGGTCTGGCACCCATGGGATTGTGCTTTCACACGAGTATCTGCCAATCTTCTGAATCCCACAGGGAAGGAAACCCTCTCTGGGGGCTTCTCTCGCAAGTTCCACTCACAAAGGACTTCTATACTCTGCACAGTCATTCCAAATGCCTTGCACCAACCCTCCAGACAAGAACTTCTAACATACTATCGATTTCTAAGAAATTTGTCTTCTAGAACATGAATTAGAACTTTATTATTTTGCTTTTCTACATTCTGTCTGAATACCACCTCATTTATCAGTCAGGATTCAATCAAAAAGAGGATATCGGATATTTAATAACACATGTTAATAGTACATCATCTTATATTCCAGCATTTAATATTACTACTATTACTTTTCTGTTTTGCATGAAACACTCCTAAGAGTTCCAGTATGTGCTTTCCCAGGCAAAAGTTTTCATTCAAATCAACATTTGTTCTTTTTCAATTGGTTGGAAAAAACGAGAGTGATTTGGAGCCATGTTCATTTCTCTACTTCAACTCATTACCTCTTATCTTTGCCTTTCTTCTCTGGGAACTGGAGAAGAAGCTGCTGGAACCATTATAAGTTTCCTGCAAACCTGAGAGGACACATACCTAATATAATTGGGCCAAAGCCAGCTCTTGACCCTTTTTGCTTCTGTCTACCCAAATGTGAAATGTCCTAAGGAGAAAAAAGCTAAATGTAAAATTTAAGTCTTTTGCAAGCCATTTACCTTTCTCTGTCAAGGATTTCTAAAGAAATAAAGAGCATTACACGGATATAGATTTCAATTTAACATTGCCAATGTCAGTTGCATAACCCTTTGTGAATCACTTTAATTATTTTAAATGTATGTGGACAGATCAAATATAATGATGGCAGTGAACTGAACCTAGCTATTTCCTATTGCCTACCAGCCTGAGCCAATTTGGCAACTTGCATTTGATAGTTTTATATGAGCCATAACCTCTTCACGCCATCAACAAGTTATGAGGAAAACAAGTGTCAGAGTGAGGTTACTCTGGCACACAGATTTTTATTACCATATAAGGACAGGGAAGTCCTACATCCCACTGCCGAGACACCACTCTTTAAAGTTCTCCAACTATCTTGCATAAACCTATTGATGAAGTCAGGTGTTCTCAATGGGATTTTGCTAACCACCGAGTTAGCATATCCCACTAGTTGACAACATAGTACCTGGGAAAATAGTCTTTTTTTCCCTCTGAATTCCTCATTCAGTATCAGTGAGTAAGTCTACAGTATTCTATCAATGCACATTCTTCAATGTCATGGAACGCTCAATGATATTCCTTCTACCTTCTCTGCTTCTAAACAAGACCACGCTGGTGCTCTCAAAGAGAACTGAAGCCCCTACAACAGCTGCCTTTGGACGTGAACACTTGGTTAGGACAACTACCCTTAGTTAAAACCAACACATTCATAGCAAAAAGCCCATGCTGAAATAATTTCAGTATTAGTTCATGACTAAATAACATCACCAGAGTCTCACCATCCCTTATTTGACATTGATGAATTCTGTCAAAGGAACACGTGCCGGGCTCAAGCCCTGAATGACACACTGTGTGTCAATGGTGAATGACGGCGCTTTGCTTCCCAGGTGTTTAATCGTAGGGCTCAAAGTGTAGGGAACAGGCCAGTTGGAACCACAACACCTGGAATCTTATGAGAAATGCAGAACACAGGCCCTACCCTTGTTCTTGTGAGTCACAACTAGGTCTTAACAAGCTTCCTGTGCATGTATGCCTGTGACTGTTTCAGATCCATGGTCTAGGAGGGAAGAGATTCTCATATGCTGGATGATTTCAGAATTCTCAGAGGGATACATGTTAAAAACAAGCACATGACTGCTCTGCAGTTGGTCCTGCAGGGTCTGAGACCCACTAGGTGAGTGGAGGTTACCGAGGACAACTGGGGGGTAAGGGGTGTCTGGAGAGGTCCCGTGAATCAATACTGAAGTGAGAGTATCTTGAATCTGAAAGTACTCCGCTTTGTGTTATTGGATCCTTTCTTTTTGGGGTATGAATGGAACAGATAACATGCCTAATTGCTGCTCCAGCTCCGAAGGGTCACCAACTTGAATATCCAGTTCTGCAAGAGGTCTTTTTCATAGCTAATGCATATCAAATAATTTAGTCCATTTCTGTGTCAGATAAAATGGCTTTTTGACAGAAACAAGGAGGTCTAAACACTATTCATTACTGAGTGCTAATCACAGAGCATTAAGATACTTGTTTATTATTATTAAGCATCTCATTCACTTAGCATTTTTCTGAAGTAAAGTGCTTTACATTTGTGCAAAGGGAGAATGATAGAGTGTGTTCACCCTAACAAGGCCTAGGAGTCATCTGCTAATGCCTAACAAATGAACTGCATCCCTATTTTTAAACAGATAAACCAAGGAGGCAAAGTTAATGATATGCCCCAAAGCAGTTTCACATAACCACGAATGAGTGACTGCTTTCCAATTCTATCTCAAGGCTTAGTTTTTTGAGCCAAGTTAGCAAGGAAATGGTTTTCAGGTAACCTAGATTGCTGTTCTTGTGAGTGCTTGTTATAGCTGCAGTGAAATAAAAAGAAGAGCAGGGTGGGAGGAACACATTATCACCCATAAAAATGAGCAAGAGAGCAGTCATTTTAGACCTGCATGTTGGATACGAAGTAAAAGAGATCCATCAGAAGTGCCATTCCAGAAATTTGCTAATTTTCAGGCCATCACATAGGGAAGAAATTCTCACTCCAAGCTAAGCTCTCGTTTGAGGTGGTTGCCTAGGTGACCCTACATCTTGAGTAGTTGTTGAGAGGTATCTTGGGCTCTTGCCTCACCAATTCCTTTCTGAAGAAATGATCCTGCAAAAATATATGGCTCAGAGTCGAAAGATGTGCCCATACAGGTTTTCAGAACAATTGTTTTCACTGTGGGAACCACACTGGAAATCATGTGAATGTATTTTGTTAAGAGATGGGACCAATTACAAAATAACAATGCAGTGGAATAGTATACAGCCATTCAAAAGAAAGAAGTACATCTAGATAACTAATGCGAAAGTATCCTCGATTACTAGGTAAAAAAAGAGAAGGTCTCAAAGTAGTATGGATGAACCATAACATACAAAAATAGTGCTTCGTGAACAGTCAATAAAATCTCAAAGACTGCTCAATAAAATATCAAGTTATCTGAGAATTACACAGAAGTATGAGGAACTTATTTTCAAATACACATCTTTTCATGTATTTAACAATAACTTATTACCTTTAACATGAGAGATAAAGGTTCCCCAGAGATTGTCAGTTCCAATCTACTTATTCTGACCTTTTAAGTTAATTTTTTGGAACAGGTAAGGAATCTGAAGTCCGCAGGTTGATCAGCCTGAATTCCACAACTGAGTGAGTTGCTCAAAAAGCCACAGAAATACCCAAGAGCCGCTGGAAACTTCAAAAGAGCAAAAGCCTGCTTGGCTTCCTCTGACTTGTGACTCTCTTGGCAAAGACTCCGAGTCTCCAGTGACATGTGATGGAGCCAGAGGAAGCAGAGGGATCAGCATCAACAGACAAGAAAGCTCAGCCAGAGATCTAGAAGGGGGAAGACTAGGCTATGCACATTTCTTTCAAATTAATAATCTGGTAGTTAATTTTTGAACAAACTGTAATTTGTGTGTAGCACCTTCTGTCAAAGCTGTCAAAACGAGTTGCTTTCATTTCACACTGGCTCCTAGCTGGAAGGGCTGGCGCAGGGCCAGGTGCTCACGCTGGTAGCACCGGCTGCCATCAACTTGTGCTCTTTGGCTGAAGCCACTGGGTAACTACACAAGCAAACACAGGTACCTATTTATAAATCTGACATCTATTTAAAGCCATGAGGAACTCCCACCTCACCTCTACCCCTACACCCTTCATGTAAAGTATGTACGTGAACTTTCATTGAAGAGTGTTTGTATGGAGAGGAGGCACTCTAAGTTAGCACTTCTGGATTTTAGTAATTTGATACTAGTTAGGGGATTTTGAGCAAACTATTAGAAATGGTCTCTATATCTCCGTACCCCTCAGGAAAAATATTCACTTGTCATGCCATGTAAACACAAGGAGAAATAGTAGGTCATCAGATAGGGCTTCTGTGTTTATGTAATGGGACTGCAGGGTGCTAAAAATATACAATCTAATCACAACTGGCTTTGTGCAGGGCGTGACTCATGCATGCATAAGCAATAGCTCAACCAACAGCCTTTCTCCATCTACTTTCTTGCTGATGAGTCCTGCTATTTGGCATTCTTCCTAGGGAGGCCATGTCTTCAGGGGAGACAGGTCCTGTCCAAGCCATAAATGATGACTGGGTGGACCAAATCAGGTGGCCTGCCTTCCCTTCTGACAGTTTCTTTCAACACAAATGCCATTTCTTCTAGCTGATAAGACCAAATGAAATGTCTTCTGCAGACTTCTAGAAAAGATTTCATTATCTTACAAAGACACTTTTTAAGACAAACTTCCCTCCATCTGCAGCCAGCCACCGTAAGCTGCAAATACTGCCTGACTGCGTGGAAGTCTTGCACACACGAGAAGAAAAACAGAGAAGGCAGTGAGGAGCCCCTGCAATGTTATCTTCATTCCTAGGTAGCAGAATCTTACAAACATGACAAAGTCGCCCAATTTCCTTTTAAGACTATATACTTGCACAGATCAGTAATTGTGATTTTGATAAAGCCATTCTTACCCCTTTTGCCTTTCTACATCATTTACACACAGTAAAAGAGAGCAAAGTATTCCCTGGATTGAGAATTCCTTTAAATTTCAAGTTTCCAGAATTCAGGTTCATAGGTGAAACCAGAAATTTGAAAGTAAAATAGTGTGTGGATATCAGAGAATCGAGCAGTTGCTATATTTTTCAAAGTACATTCTGTTGCATATGTATCCTATGAAATATTAATAGATTTTAAATAGATTAAAAGGGGTACATCTAGAAAAGACAGGCTAACAAAAAGGTATTTTTCTAAGTTTTTTTGTTTTTGGTGTTGATTGTATTATTACTTTGCTGAACAAATTCTGTTTTGAAGTTATTGTACATTGTACATCTCCCATAGTTATTCAATATTTAACGTTTTCTAATTGTCCTTGTTTAAGTTTGCCTGAGCATTTTTATAGGTGTAGTGCTCATGACCACCTCAACAAAATAAAACCACAAAATAAGTGGGAAAAAATCCCACAAATTTGGGGAACCATTTTATCCTAGGTAAATTAATGACATAATGTGTCTCAATCTGAAATATTTTTGAGCAAAAGTCCATAGGCTATAAGACTGTCACTTAATTCTGTCTATGGTGTTTCTGTCTTAAACCTAAAATAGACCAAGTGCTTTCTGAAAAGGCGAAATCATGAACATTATCATCACCATCACTTTCAAAACTATTCTTACACATCACTTTAGCTAGTGTGTATTGAGCACCTACTATATACCCCACATGCCTATAGGCATATGGAAGAGGCTATCAGCCCTCTTTACAGGACTTACGTTCTACTTGTAGTTGCACAGTACTGGGAGATGCTTCTCCACGACTCTCTGCGTTCCTGCACATTCACTCATTAATGACCCACACAGTTCAGTCTTGTCTTCAACGTCTGCATCGGCGGACAGCCTGAAAAGGAAAATTAGATGATAGTAACTCTCTTATAAAACATTCAGAGACACTGAAGATAGATGCTTACCTCCTTGGGATGTAATAGATTCCATCAAGAAGGGAGGATGGGCTTATTTGCCAGCAATCCTTTATCTAAGACTACAGCCTCCTAAATCTATGACAATCATTTGTACAATACCTCCACTGCCCATGCAGGTGCCCACTCCCACTGCATTACCTGAGGGGTGCTCGGATGCACCTCTGATGGTTACCTTCGTCGTAATAAAACGCCTTTGTCTCTGGCCCAGGGTTTCCTGGTTTCTCCAACCCTTCCTATTTTCCAACTTAGCATACACAAGAAATGAGTGGGTAGTCAGAAAAGATCTGGCCCATGATGCCATGCATCTCAGCTTCAGTTTTATTAAGCTCAAGCATGAGGGAGACCCCCAAAACTCTGTCCTTTAGCCACTGCGTGGAGGAGATGGGGTAATGTAATACCTCTGGAATGATGGCACCAGGAGGGAGTAGAGATTTTTGCCTGCTTTTTATTCACAGCTGTATTCCCAGTGCTAATATTACTGCCTGGTACAAAGTAGGTACTCAGTACATTTTCCCTTAATGAAAGAATGATTGGTGCAGAGAGCTTTCTTGTGCCTCCCCTCAATACACAGAGCAGCACCATAGAAACTGAGTAAATCATAGAAGGAAAAGAATAAATATTCCTGATGGACAGTGGTAATGGGTTTGAGGGGAAAAATTGCCTTACTGCCTTTGGGTGAGGGAAAAAAAAGGCATATTCTTAATATCTGGGTTATGAGTCTGTATTAAAAAATAATTTCCTCTGGATGTGTGGTTTCATTTGGACCCGTCACACCAAGTGCAGTAAATGAATTATGCTAAAAAAATAAGTTCCCAACCAAATAAATGTACATATACCTGCAGGCATTCCAATTGGATTTTTTAAAACTCAAAAAGTAATTATGCCATTATCTATTACTAAACCTACTGAGCTGTGAAAAGATAGTGGAATTCATGTCTACTATTACTGAGTCATTTTTTTCTTGCTAAGAACTAATATGTCAGAAAAGTAGCCAAGAATAAAAAAACATTAGAAATATTGAGATTAATAAGTATTATGGCCCTACAGAAGAAACAGGAAAACAGATGTATTGACAATATATAAAAATATGCACCAACTATCTCTTCTGTGCTCAGATACAAAAAAAATCACTCTAACATTTACTAATATATTTATTATGTTGCATTTTATTAAAGCAAGTTAAATATGTGCTGTCTACTAGCAGGAGCTATGCAACCTGGGATTAAAAGGTAATGGTCACATTTGTACCAAATTCACCAGTGCTGATGCTGCCTGGTGTTTAACACTTTTGGTCATGGCAAAATACATAAGAAAATGAACTAATTTGCCAAGGACAAACAATTACACCTACTTCATTTTTCTTGTTTCTGTAAGTCTGCCTTTGTCTAAGGGTAGGAAGAAGATTCTTGAATTCCTTCGGAGGTCTGGAGATAATATCAAAATGTAATGTAACATTTACTGAACAATACTCTAGACAAGGCATTCTACTAAAAGCTTCATTAGCACTCAGCAACTCTAGCAGACTACAACATGCCCATTTTCCAAATGAAGGATTGGGAACTTAAAAGAAATGCAGTAACTTGCATATAATGGTTAGCTGGTATTAGAGAAACCAGGATGCAAACTCAGCCACCAAATCCCGTGATCTGTGGCCTTAACCATCTCACAATGAAGGAAAATCTTGTCTTGCAATGTGTGAGCCTCCAGGATACTGCCTGCTGCCAGCAGGACAGTCCATTCTGAAGCAGGTTTTTCAGTATCATTGTCAGAAAACCTGAAGGCGACCAATGACACCAGGCAGTTTGCAGTGTCCAACACCAGCCTGCCTCAGATTCTGGTCTTGATGTCTGGGCTTCATCCTTATGGCTGAGACCTGGGTTTTCCAAGTATTGCTCAGGAGACCCATGCTTGACCTGCACTTGGGTAAGCAAATATTTAACTTTCTATCACACCACTATTTAAGCTTCTGTATTTTTATTTTTTTTTCTTTTTCATGAAGAGCTATGACAATTGGAACTCAGTATCTATGAACCCTAGATACCCAATAACATGTCTCTATATTTTGAATGACACACCAAGCTTTCAAGCATTTAGAAGTTCTGATAATAATGCATCTAGCACTAATCTACCTTTCCTACCTTTCTTGGTTGTTGGAATGCACATCATCACTTTAGTCTTGTCAAGCCAGTGGTTACTCTTTGCCTGGGTAAGTTTTCATGCCTGCTTCCATATTTTTGCTCATGCTCAGCCCCTGTAAGCTGTCCCCCTTGACTTCTTATCCTAGACCAGGTACCTTTAATCACAAGCCTACCTCCTATCTCTTCTGCTAGGAATTCTGCTGACTACACTCACTAACAGAGGTCCTGACTTTCTTTCAACCCTCTACATATTCATAGAACACGAATAGACAGTTTTGAATGGCACAAAACATGACCATTAAAACATGTTTGGGGCTGGCATTGTAACACAGTGGGTTCAGCCACTGTTTGCAATCCTGGTATCTGAAGTGCCTATTCAAGTCCCAGCTGCTCTGCTTCCAATTCAGCTCCCTGTTAACACACCTGGGAAAGCAATGAGAGATGCATGGCCCCTGCCATCCACGTGGGACCCTTATGGAGTTTCTGGCCCCAAGCTTCACCCTGTCATGAGTTGTTGTAGCCACCTGGGTAGTAAATCAGCCGATGAAAGCTTTCTCCCTCTCTCCACCTCTTTCACCATTTTTCAAAAAATAAAATTTTTTTTAAATGCAACTTCCTCTACTATACAGCAAACAAAGTTCCTGACTGGCAAAGAGCCTCTAACAGGGGCTGGTTTTGTGGTACAATGATGCCACCATCTTATATCCAAGTGCTGGTTGGAGACCTTGCTGCTTTGCTTCTGATCCAGCTCCCTGATAATGGACCTGGGAAAGGTACTTTGGGCCCCTGCCACCTATGTGAGAGAACTGGATAGAGTTCCAGGCTCCTGGCTTCAGTCTGGCCCAGCCCCAGCCGCTGCAGCCATTTCGAGAGTGAACCAGCAGACTAAAGACCTCTTTCTCTGTTGCTTTGCTTTAAATAAATAGATAAATCTTGTTTTTGAAGGAGTCTAATACAGCTGATCACGAATTACACTTCAAGCAACTCAAAACCATCCTTATATGATCTATCAGCATAAGACCTGGGGGTGCAAAGGAAAATAGGCAATAGGAAAATTTAGTTTTGCTAATGAAGAATTTCATCCTATAATTTCTGCACTCTTCTAGAGCATGCTAGTGAGACCAAAATAAAAATTACAAAGTCTGGTTAAGTTTTTCCCAAATCACATCATCTTCTTAGAAATCACAGGACATAGCTTCTGAAAGGTCTCTGACAAGCTTCCAGTAAAACAGGAAACCTGCTGAACTATTTTAACTCACCATTCCCAAATTGGATTGTACTGTGGAACACCTCCTTCACAGCAAACTCACCAAGAACTCATGCAACAGATTTTGGGAAGTATTATTTTAACATCATATACACAGCCATAATACAGTCCCCAGGAAACTATTCAGGAAGAATCAAGAGTTAAATAAAATTTCCTTTCTAGTCATGGGCCTCATGTATTTATTATATGGAAGCTGAAAGGCAAAGTCACTGATCTTAATAGCCTAAGGAGGGATGAGAAGTCTTGCGGTCTAAAATATTAACTGTTTCCCTAATTATAACCAGAATAAAGCTCCTATAAAGTTGTAATAATTGCCCATAAGAAGTTTTACCTTCAGAGAGTATGTGGCCACCAAGAAGACTGACCAGTGGTGATCTTTCACAAAAGACTTGGCTCACCTCTCTCGCTTTGCCTTAATAAGCTATCCACTTTCAAATAGCTACACAAGGCTTGCATCTGTTCTAGATGAAGTTGACCAAGTGTTCCAAGGTCTGCAAAGCTGAGAGACAAGTATGAGTGTATAGAACCTCAGTCAATGGACTTCCCACAGCAAGGATTCTTGTGGAGATGGCCAGTGCACATTCACTTTGCTTCAAGTCTATGGCCATCACACTGGGTTCTACTGGTTTGTTTGCTCGTGCTGTTACCACATACCATAGGATAAGTAACGTACAAAGAATAGAAACCAGCTTCTCAGAGTTCTGCAAGAAAAGTGGTCCAAGTTCAAGGCCTCAGCAGGTTCGTCTCAGAGGCGAGGGCAGCATTCTGCGGGCAGAGGGAATGCCATGCCCTTCCCTGGTAGAAGAAGGGACAGCAAGCAAGCTCAAAGTTGCTTGAAGTGCCGGCGCCGTGGCTCACTAGGCTAATCCTCCACCTTGCGGTGCCTGCACACGGGGTTCTAGTCCTGGTCGGGGCGCCGGATTCTGTCCCGGTTGCCCCTCTTCCAGGCCAGCTCTCTGCTGTGGCCAGGGAGTGCAGTGGAGGATGGCCCAAGTGCTTGGGCCCTGCACCCCATGGGAGACCAGGATAAGTACCTGGCTCCTGCCATTGAATCAGCGCAGTGCGCTGGCCGCAGCGCGCCGGCTGCAGCGCGCTGGAAGCGGTGGCCATTGGAGGGTGAACCAACAGCAAAGGAAGACCTTTCTCTCTCACTGTCCACTCTGCCTGTCAAAAAATAAATAAATAAAAACAAAGTTGCTTGAAGCCTCTTTTATAAAGGTCTTATTCCCACGGTGAGGGGAGAAGGGCCCTTATGCCCAAAACGCTTCTTAAAGGCCCCGCCTATGAACACCATCACATTGGCCACACCTGAATTGTGGTGCAGTCACTTGCAGCCCTTGGCAGTAATTAGTAGCTGCACTGATTTACAAAACAGGAACAGCCTGTAACATTTTCCTACAGCGGCTAGAGGTTAGGAACACAGGTTTTGAGTCCGATTAACTGAGGATGAAATTCTATTTTACTACTTTGAAAACTTAGCCTAATCATTTTATCTCTAGCATCAGCTTTTTACAGGGTTGCTGTAAGGTTTAACTGAGATAATACATGTAGCAGCTTCCTAAATATTAGTGCTTCCTAAATATTAGAGCTATGTCAGTTGCTGCATCTACCACTTTGAGTACTACAATTTCTTTAAATTGCCATCCTAAGGAGAATAATTTATCAAACTGAGCAATTATTGCTAATCTGCTAGGTGCCAGGGCTGTGCTAAATTTGAGTAATACAGCAATGAACAAGATATAGTCACTTTACTTAAGAGCTCAGGGTCTTGTGAGAAAGGCAGATAAGTAAACCCCAAATTAAAATACACTCTGATAAGCACCTGAAGTGAGGTATATCCAGCATGGTATGCGAACATGGAACAAGACAATTCAGCAGAAGGGGGATCAGGACAGTTCCAGCAGAACAAAGTGCTTGAGCAGAGTCTTCAAGGTAATTAAGAATTAGGCAAATGGGCAAAGCCTGAGATTACTGGATGGTGGTGAAGGAGAGAACATTTCAGGCTGACCAAAGGAGCTCAGACTATTCAGGAAATCTTGTCATTGTGAAAAACATGTCATCTGGAAAGTGTATTGGGAGACAAATTCTCATAGACAAAAGCTGGGCCTCATTTGTCTTGCAGAGGAGTTTACCTATTATGTGGTGCTGATGTAAAGGATGAGAGTGCATTTGGGCAGATAATGGGACAGTGATAAGGAAACAACACCTGGTGGCCATTTCTGAAATAGCCGAAGTCAGAAATTCTCAACATATTATCTATATTTCTTTAGTAGTCCATGTGGTCTGTGTGAAAAGATCTAGTGATTAAGGATTTATATCTATTTATTTATATTTATAAGGACACTTCCTTTCTTTCGGTGCCGTATAAGAAAGAGGGTAGTGACTAGTTGATTAAGAAATACAGGTGAAGTGTCCGGCGCCGCAGCTCACTAGGCTAATCCTCCGCCTTGCGGCGCCGGCACACCGGGTTCTAGTTCCGGTCGGGGCGCCAGATTCTATCCCGGTTGCCCCTCTTCCAGGCCAGCTCTCTGCTGTGGCCAGGGAGTGCAGTGGAGGATGGCCCAGGTGCTTGGGCCCTGCGCCCCATGGGAGACCAGGAGAAGCACCTGGATCCTGCCATCGGATCAGCGCGGTGCGCTGGCCGCGACACGCTGGCCGCGGCGGCCATTGGAGGGTGAACCAACGGCAAAGGAAGACCTTTCTCTCTGTCTCTCTCTCTCTCTCACTGTCCACTCTGTCAAAAAAAAAAAAAAAAAGAAAAAGAAAAAGAAATACAGGTGAAGAAAATAATGGTGTGACCCAGGTGAGGTAGATGCTAGCCACTACACAATGATCTCCCCGACCTTGGGATTTCCAGCAGAAGACTCTGGGCCAAATAAGGCACAGGGTAATGGCTGAGCTCCCCACTTTCTGACAGACCCATGGAGGTTTAGAATGTAAAAATCCAGAGGTCCCCCTGGAGGCTAAGGAAGAGAAGTCCCTCCCACGTCTCAGGGTTCTTAAGGAAGAGAGAGAGGGATTAGAAGGAGAAAAGTGAGTTAAGGTCATCAAAATTCGGTACTTTCTTGCCAAGGTAGAAAATTCTAGACTTTTTCTATGGAGCGCTCGCATTTGGTGAGCCTGCCACACAAGCCTCAGTTCTTCTGCCAAGGGCACGCTGCACATGTGGCTGTGCTGTGGTTACAACTTGTGGGCAAGGCATTGTCCTTACAATCTGCTGTCAGAACCGACTTGATTTACTGGTGATTTGCAGTGGCTGTTGTTATTTTGATTATGGTTGACTGTTAGTTTAATCATCATTGATTTAGTTTGTTGTGGGTTGACCTTAAATTCTATACATTCTATATGTTTATATTAGCCATATTTTTGGCCTATAGTTCTTTGAGAAAGGCTTAAAACATGTATAGGTTCAAAGATAAATCAGTCATACTCCTAATGCAGTTGTGCTACAGTGGGGATGTGCCACCACACACTTAGAACACTTTTGTAGACACTTAAAAAGCTTGTGAAGTAGTATAGAAGTGAACACATATTTTACATGTACAGGACACGGTATGACTCTATAAGCTTATACTCACAGTGGATTATACTTCTGAATAAGTTCTTTTTTAAACAAGTGCTTGGTGCCCGATTCAAGTATATCACCTGCAATCAGTACTGCCAGTGTTACGTCAAAGTGGCCTGTGGGTGGTGGCAGGAGAAGCTGCATCTTAACATCCTTTGCCCTGTCTGAAAAGAAACTGTCATCTAGCAAGATTGAGAATCTCTGGTCTGAATGCGAAGTGAGAAGAGTTTAAAGAGAAGCAGCAACTCTTCTGGAAGAGGTGGTACATTTCATCATTACCCAGGGACTACAAGCTGTCAGCAATTAGAGGAAACTTGCAGGTTAACTTGCAGCCTCGGCAGAAATGAGGAACGTAAGGAAGAACAGTGTGAGCTATGCTCTATCACTCATTTAGCTTTCCAACCTTTTTGTGTATCTGGATTCAATGGAGAGATGGCTTCCCAGTAGGCACCCTGCTCCCAGAATGCACTTACTTGAATTACAATTAGTATGTAGTTGTTTGTCTTTAAAATAATATAAATGTGATTCACAGGCAAGTAATGATAATAGATCAGAAATATCTGTAATCCAACAACAACAAAAAAAAACATGCCCTCAGTATACCAGATATTAAGTATGTGGTCATCTCTTTAGAAAAGTGATCTGGAGATACACAAAAAGATTAGCAGTGAGTAATTCTGGAAAAAAGGATATTGGGAACTTAAATTTTCCTTATGGCATATTTTAATAGTATATTTAATTAAAGCATATATATTGTTTTATAATCAGGGATGTTTAAGAGTTTCTGTTGGAGCCTTGGGGCCGGCGCTGTGGCATAGCAGGTAAAGCTGCCACCTGCAGTGCCGGCAACCCATAGGGGCGCCGGAGTCCTGGGTGCTCCACTTCCAATCCAGCTCTCTGCTGGGGCCTAGGGAAGCAGTAGACGATGGCCCAGGTCCTTGGGCCCCTGCATCTGCATGGGAGACCCGGAGGAGACTCCTGGATCCTGGCTTTGGTTTGGCTCAGCTCCAGCAATTGTGGCCATCTGGGGAGTGAACCAGCGGATGGAGATCCCTCTCTCTTTCTCTCTCTCTGCCTCTCATTCTCTGTGTAACTCTGACTTTCAAATAAATAATAGCAAAAAAAATCAAGAACCTCAAAGAATTAAAAAAAAAAAGAGTGTTTCTGTTGGTTTTAAGATGTAGGTAGAATCTTATATATCACAATTGAAAAATAGTGGGGCCGGCACCGAGGCCCACTTGGCTAATCCTCCGCCTGCGGCGCCAGCACACTGGGTTCTAGTCCCGATTGCTCCTCTTCCAGGCCAGTTCTCTGCTATGGCCCGGGAGTGCAGTGGAGGATGGCCCAAGTGCTTGGGCCCTGCACCTGCATGGGAGACCAGGAGGAAGCACCTGGCTCCTGGCTTTGGATGGGCGCAGCGCGGCACAGCGGCTGTAGCGGCCATTTGGGGGGTGAACCAACAGTAAAGGAAGACCTTTCTCTCTGTCTCTCTCACTGTCTAACTCTGCCTGGGGGGCGGGGGGGAAGGGAAAAGAAAAATAGAATGGGAATAAATTGCACTACATTTGGTGTTTTTTTTTTTTTTTTTAAGATTGTTTATTTGAAAGGCAGAGTGACAGAGAGGCAGAGGCAGAGAGAGAGGGGTCTTCCATCCACTGGTTCACTCCCCCAGTTGGCCACAATGGCTGGAGCTGCATATATCTGAAGCCAGGAGCCAAAAGGTTCTTCTGGATTTCCCAGGCGGGTGTAGGGGTCCAAGGACTTAGGCCATCTTTTGCTACTTTCCCAGGCCATAGCAGAGAGCTGGATGGGACGTGGAGCAGCCAGGACTTGAACTGGCGCCTATATGGGATGCTGACACTGCAGGCAGCGGCTTTACCCGCTATGCCACAGTGCTGGTGTTTTCTAGATGGTAGTCATTCACAAACCTCCTTAATATTTACCATAATTTAACATATCTACTATCATTTATATTATTTTCTTTTTCTTTTTTTTTAAAGCTTACCACATATATTTCCATTTATTCTGCTCTGAATAAATTAACTTAAATCATTTGGATCTCAGTCTACACAATGTCGAAAGCCTTGTAAGATCCAAACTTACAATCAATTACAAAATGGTTAGGCCAGACTTCATCAAAATTATAACTTTTGTGCATTAAAGGCCATGGAATGGGAGAAAATATTTGCAAACCACGCGTCTAATAAGGGATTTTGGAAACTTGTGTTCACGTGAAGTCTGCACACAGATGTTTATAGCAGCTTTATTCATAGTTATAAATCACTGGAAGCAACTAAGCTGTCCTTGAGTAGATGACTGGATAAATACACCAAGGCTCATTGACACAATGGAATATTCTTCAGCGCTAAAAAGAAATAAATTATCAAACCATGAAAAGACATGCAGGACACTTAAGTACTTATTATATCCAGATAACGTGTTGATATCCAGGATGCATAAAGAATACCTACAATTCAACAATAGCAAAACAATCCGATTTCAAAAATGGGCAAAGGACTTGAACAGACAGCTCTACAAATACATACAGTTAGCCAATAACTTCAGCCTCATCTGAAGCGACCAAAGCTGGGATATCTGTTTAGTATGTTAGGTATATTAAACTAAAAACCTGTTCTTCCAGGTACCCCTACAATCATTCTGTATACTTCCACATGGGAAATGCCTTTTGGAAAACTGGTGTTAGATAACCCGTAACATTCTTTTCAACCCACAAATAGTAGCAGTCTTGGGAAGAAAACACTGTCCAGTCTGGTACTGTTACTACATAAGTATATTCTACTGCATAAATATTTTCTATTTTCTACTTTCTTCTAATAGCATTTAACTAGTCAGGGACTGTGCAGTTTTTCAGGATATTTTCTTCATCAGTAAGCCTTGCACCGCATAGGGCCAATATCGTTTTGTGAAGGGTCAGATAGCAGATGTTTTAGGTGTTAGAGGTTATACGCCATCTCTGGCACTCCTGCACCACTTCTTCACCATTCTTCATTCTTCTTTGCAATCTTCATTACTGACTTCTCTCCCTCTTCCTCTGCCAGGACTTTGTAAAGATGAGAACATTCTTTGCTTCAGAACAGTACAGAAAAGACTCTGTGGATTGGATTTGAGCCATAGGCCGTGGCTGTTGTCCCACAGAGCTTGGGAAAGACACAAATAACACTTTGTGCATAGCTGACACGGAACAGGTATTTGTTGGGTTGATTTGGAGTGAAATTGGTATGCATAAGTCTATTTTCTTGCCTTGTTCACAGCTTCATGAGAGTTTGGGTGGTGGTGGACAACTAACAGTGATGGCATCATTTTCCATGGATTTTAATTTCCCAGATGATTTCTCTTCCCTGTAGGATGACAGATTCCTCAGCACTCTGTACTTCACTGTTTCTACTCGTCCTCGGACTTGGAATCCCTTCATGAGACCCACTGGTAAATGAAGGAGACAAAGCCTCACAGGGGCCACCCTGGGCTTTTCAAATACATCGGAGTGTTAACGATTTCACATTCATTTCTGCTAATGACTGGGGAAGTGCAGCTCTCATTTCAGTCACCTTTCCTCTTCCAACAGAGCCTCTGGATTTCACCTTTCCAGGAATCTCTGGGACTTTGCGCTTCATGCCACATCAAAACCACCCCTGGGATTTCTACTTTCAAACAAGTGAAACAAATGTATTCCTGCAGGGGGGTGTGCTGGCAAAGAGGAGTGAACTTGTCCCGGTATCAGAACTATTCAGATAGGATTGCCTACTTAGAGGAAATCAGTGGCTGATAGAGAATCCTTTCCGTAGGGGACCACTTAGCACTCCATCCCACAGGCTTCCAGTCTTTAGAGGCAGGGGAAAAAAGTCCCTCTGCCTCTAAGGGGGCCGAGAGAGTGAGTAATAGATGGTACAACTCAGCATGTGTTACCAAGATATTTTGATTACTTTATTTTAACCTTTCCCAAATTAATGGAAACTTTCCCACAAATGAATCATGCTGCTTACAGAAATTCCTGAAGCAAAGCCTTGCTTCTCTCTAAGCCTTTCCCATTTTAACATTTACCTAAAAGATGGATAATGATAGATACTTCATGTTCACAAAAAAAAAAAAAAAAAGAAAGAAAAGAAAAAGAAAGAAAGGAAAAAGTAGTTCCATTAGCAACTTTGGTAAGAAATTGCTCCACATTGTTCCTCTGACAAGTAATTTTTCCCAGCATGTGTGCATCTTAAAAGTATTGCAAAACAATATCTTAAAATGAACTGATTAGTATGCATGCTCTGTGGTCACATTTAAGTTCTATTTATAAAATCTATTCTGTTCCAGGCTCAGACAAACAAAACTGAAATGCAGCTGTGTAACACATTGATAATTTTCATTAGTTCTAAAAGCCTCAATAGAATTTGCAATTTTATTCATTACATCTAAATAATCCTGGAAATCCCATTGTGAAGGTGACCTTTCACTTTTTCCACCCTGGCCTTTGTGACTTGGCTCTGGTGATGAGTGGTTGTGTGTGTGTGCGTGTGTGTGTGTGTGTGTGCGTGTGTGCATGTGAATGAGGAAAGGCTGGGCAGAGGATAGGGGCTTTTGCAAGAGTGAAGAACAAAACAGGAAAATGAGGCACAAGAATCAAAATCACCCATGTAGATTCTGAAAGCCGTTCTAACTAGGGGCATCCTGCTATCACTCTCCAGATGGGTACAAGCCTAGATTTCTGAAATCACCGTGCGATAATGTGGGCAAATGTGGATTGTGTTCTATTTCACTGGAAGCTGCTTTTGATCTGAGGGGATGAGGATTTTCCCGGAGAATGAGCCAAAGGACATGCCCATGAGAAATAAATAGTGCTGCTTCTTTCCACTTGAACTTGTTCTTGAAAAGTAAAACTATGCCAACTTTAGAGATAGCTTTTCTTCCTGTGCGCGTTTCTCTGTGTGTGGAAAAAAAAAAAAAAACACATTTAAAAACACACACTTCTTAGAAGGCTGGCAGCTAGCCAGCAAAACACAAAGAAGTCTTTAGAAAATTAAGATAACAAAAATAAAATAAGAGGCATAATATGAAAGGTGGAAAATAAAGACAAACACTTGCAATATAGTAGCTACTGAGATGCTGCTTCAACAATGACCAGGCAATTATAATGATAAAGCCTGGTCTATACAGACTGAGGCACCTGTCTCAGATAAATATACACGTGTGAACACAAATGCAAGCACTCTAGAGTTTATCTGATCAATGCTAATTTTGGACTATAGATAATGGCAGTTAGGCATTACCCATTATGGACAGGTGCTGCCTTACATAGTCTATCTTGCTGAGTACAGTCAGATGGGGCTCTGGCAAGAATTATTTTATCTCAGTGTGCCTAGAGATGTTACACTCAAAGAAAGCAGTGGGGAGAGGGAGGCGGTTGGGACCAAGGAGAAATCTGGGCAATGATTTTGTTAAACAAAGTTAAGATGCCTTTGTACTGCTTAGAACTTTTCACATGAAAACCCCAATTTCTGAGCTCTTAGAGGAAATGTAACATAAGGCACTGTCCATATGCATGCAAAAACAAAACCCTCATTCACCACTTTTTTTCTATATAGCATCTTATAGAATTAGCATTCCAGGGGACATATTTTGGAAAATGGTATTTTATCTGAATAATTGCTTTAGAAACTACTGTACACTAACAGAAACTGAGGTTTCGATGGAGCAAAGAACATGGTAGATCAATCTGTTTTAAGAAAGAGCTTTTGGCAGGCGCCGCGGCTCACTAGGCTAATCCTCTGCCTTGCAGCGCCGGCACACCGGGTTCTAGTCCCGGTCGGGGTGCAGGATTCTGTCCTGGTTGTCCCTCTTCCAGCCAGCTCTCTGCTATGGCCCGGGAGTGCAGTGGAGGATGGCCCAAGTGCTTGGGCCCTGCACCCCATGGGAGACCAGGAGAAGCACCTGGCTCCTGCCATCAGATCAGTGCGGTGCGATGGCCACAGCGCGCTGGCCACGGCGGCCATTGGAGGGTGAACCAACGGCAAAGGAAGACCTTTCTGTCTGTCTCTCTCTCACTGTCCACTCTGCCTGTCAAAAAAAAAAAAAAAAAAAAAGATCAAGGGAGAGGAACAAGAATGGAATAATTACCCAACAAGGAAATGCAAATTGCCCATTTTAAACCTTTGGCACTACGAATTAAGAAGGAAATGCACCAATGAACTCGAAAAGTTCTAAAAGGTGATTCTCTTCTGTGGGTTAAACAAGCACCTTCTCTTAATCATGTCCCAACTTTACTGGCGAATGTAGCACTATAATCCTACGGTTCTGGATTCAAAACCCCTCTAATCAGTGATTCTCTGAGACAGGCCAGCCTACACTGTTGGAGACTTTTAGGAACTATGTTAGTACCAAAGGAATTTGATGTAAAGGGACTTAGGGTCCTTATTTGAGAATATGGATAGAAGAGTTAGCAAGGAATATGTATGTTCCTGAATGAGCTATAGAATTCAGGGACCAGGAGGAAGTTTTCCTGACACAGGTGCATGTCAACGGTACAGAAAAGAGATTTTTCACTTCTATATCTCATGAAGATTCACAGGATAGGAAGTAGCAGGCAATTAGAGCTCTATTCTAACACTGCTAGGATAAAAGTCACATTTGTAAACATGATCGAACAATTAGGTTGCTGCTGGCACATTAACAGGCGATATGACAGTGTCTGCAGACTGTATCAAATTAATTACAGGCAACTAAGACCTACATTTATATGAGGCCTACATTATGATAGGCTTCTGTAGTCATGGCTACTAATGGGACATGGTTCAATGATTAGTTTGATTAGCTAAATTTGAAAAAGATACAAAGAAACTTCAAAAGGTTCATGGAAAAACAAAATTTAAAGGTAAGGTTATAGGGCAGGTATAGTAATACTAGGGATTGAACCACTGCTTGGATTGCTTATGTCTCACATTGGAGAGTTAGGGTCAGTATTGGTTCCTCTGCTTCCAATCTAGATTTCTGCTAGTGTGGTGGTGATGGTTCAAATACTTGATTCACTGGCACCCATATGGGAGATCCTGATGGAGTTTTTGGCTCCTGGCTTTGGCCAGGTCCAACTCTGACTATTGTGGGCATCTAGAAAGTAAAATAGCAGAGGGAAGATGTTTTTTTTTCTTCTCTCTCACTCTTTCTATGGATCTGTCTTCAAAATAAATAAATAATTAAATAAGCTTTAAAAAGATAAATTAATATTTTTGCAAAGGATTTGGAAATTCACATATAGTTTTTCATAATATACACATTCCATGAACAATTTGTAAACACCTCATATGTTCTGAAAACACATGCCATACAGATACAATCTGAAATAAATGAATATTCCAACAATTTTTAATGTTATCAATCACTGCATTATTTTGAAACTGTAGGGGAAATGGGTTAAGTATTACAATAATTGTTGTTGGCATGTTGGCCAGTAAAGGAAGATACCTACTATCCTTTGTCAACATTAGATGAATCAAATTGTTGTTTACAAGTGTCCAAACTTCTGAACAATTTGACAGATGACTGTTCTACTATTTTAGTATTCAGTCTCACTGAAACTTTAAATCTTGTTTAATAATGTGAAAGAGGTGTTTATATTCTGGGTTTGATGAATGCTATGAGGGCAAACAACTACCATAATACACCAGGCTATGACGTTAAGTCAAAGCACTCTACAAATTATTGTAGATGATGCTGAGAAAATAAAAAGCAACTCCCTTCTAGCTACACTTTTTTTTAGTTTTATTTTTTATTTTATTTTATTTTTTTTTGACAGGCAGAGTTAGTGAGAGAGAGGGAGACAGAGAGAGAGAGTTATAGACAGTGAGAGAGAGACAGAGAGAAAGGTCTTCCTTTCATTGGTTCACTCCCCTAATGGCCGCTACGGCTGGCGCTGTGCCGATCCAAAGCCAGGAGCCAGGTGCTTCCTCCTGGTCTCCTATGTGGGTGCAGGCACCCAAGCACTTGGGCCATCCTCCATTGCTTTCCCAGACCACAGCAGAGAGCTGGACTGGAAGAGGAGCAACCGGGACTAGTACGCGGTGCCCCAACCGGGACTAGCACCCGGTGTGCTGGCGCTGCAGGCAGAGGATTAGCCAAGTGAGCCACGGCGCCGGCCACCTAGCTACACTTTTAAGATTACAAAATTGTCTTATGTAACAGGGCTAAAAAAAAAATAGGGGGAGGTGGAGAACTTGTGGTGACATGGCCACTGGATCATCCCCTAAGCTATAGCAAGTACAGATTTAAGCACCTTGAGAATTCACTCCAATTCCTTTCTGTTTCTCATGATGGCAAAATTAATCTTGAATTATGTCAATTTTGAATTATGAGATCTTTTCAGGAACGAACCTTTGGCATAAAAGAGACTGCCTTGCACCAACATTTCATTTCTCCTGAAAGGCATTAACTATCAAGCCAGCTCAACAAGGAGGTACTTGAGTGCTACTCTGCACAAAGAGAACACAGTAAGAACAGCTAATATCTCTTATTGATCATGTGCTGAGCATATGTTAAGGGTTTGTACACACCCTTTCATAGAATTCCTAACAAAAGCTCGCTGATATGTGTATTGGAGTTATTCGTGTTTTGTAGTGGAATGTCTGAGGCCCAGAAGGTCGATCTACCAGCTCAGGAGCACACACTTGTGAATATGGGTTCTGAGTCCAGGGCTTCCACTGTTAACCAAACAATACCTTAAAGCAGAGCTAAAACGTAAGTCCTGTAAGCGTGTCTACTCTGCCTTTGTTTCTATAATTTGTCATGATTCAACAAAGCTTGGTTTTGATGTGTTTGTTAAGCTAAGAAAAATAGTAAATGGCTGTACACACTGTTATTCCTTTAATTCCCTAAGAGGAAGTTAATAAAGATAATGAGGACTTTCCCTTTGTCACTCCAATGTGATATTTTTGTGGGTGGTTTTCAGAGCACATGGTGTGCAATTACAGTTAATGTGGATGGCTCCTTGTTTTACGGGTGTGTGCCATCCACTGGGCATTCGCTGAGAGTACTTGATGTGTGTGCCACAGGAATTGATGTGGACATATCATTTGCCTCTCCAGTTTGAGAGCCCTCAGGATTTTGGCAACAGCTCATGCCCTTAGATGACTTGTAATGGAGATCTACAATAAGGAGTCCCTATTATTTTTTAAATATAGGGTTATTTTTTTTTCCTTCTGAAAGTATTTCCTCCTTTTATTGGACTTCTTCCCTGTATTTAAAATTGCCAATGTAATCAGGAAAGTGACTCTTCAAACTGTGGCTAACCAGCACTCCTTATTCCTTCTCCTGCTATGACTTTCATGATGGCTCTCATAAGGCCCGCGGAGAGAGCTGTTTTCCTTGCCAAGACATCTAAGCTCAGCAGACCCAGATGTCCAGCCATGTAATTTCTGCCTAAGAATCATGATGCATTATTAAGAGAACATCAAACTGGATCAGTCTTGGAAAAATTGAAGCCTTCTCCCAGAATTTCTATGCATGACCTTTACTCCTAAAGAAAGATTTATGTTAACCTAATAGCCCTCATACCACCTACCCTTGATCCATGTGTTAAGGCAAAAAAAAAAAATCCTTTTTCTCTGTGTATTCTTCAACAGTGCTCTTGGATTTCATGTTGTGGATTTTTTTTCATTTTTTTAATGGATTTTCAGCTACTTGATAGGCAGACTGACAAAGAGAGACAAGGAGATATTATATCTGCTGCTGCACATCCCTAAATGTCCCCAACTAAAAGGCTGGGCCAGGCCAAATCCAGGAGCCTGGAATTTCAGCCAGGTGTCCCACGCAAGTGGCAGCAACTCCAGTACACGAGCTCTCGGGAGGTATTCTCAAGAAGCTGAATTGGAAGTGGAAGGGCTCTGCTCTGAACCAGGCACTGGGATATGAGACGTGAGCCTCCCAAGTGGCAGCTCAACCCACTGTACCACAATGCCTAACCCTCATATTGCGCATTCATAAAAAAGTGTTTGATTTCACAAACCATCTTGTATCCCTCATACCTGCCAAGTAACCTCACACGTATCTGTCAATGTTAGTTCTATAGCAAAATTGTAGTCATTGTTGCTCTACAATAAATAAATAGATAGATAGATAAGACATTGTATTATGCACACTTCTGCCTCCTGCTTTATTCATCCATGAGTGTTCACTACTTACCATCAAATATCTCTCACCTCAACTGCTCTTTGGCTTCCTATCATAGACATTTCTTGTTATGTAGGTGATAAACTGACAGCAGTACACTAAATACCAGAGTTTATTCATGACTTTAACCTAGCTATCTGGTACCACTCTCAGCTAATATTGACTGAACAGGAAGGGAAGAATGGAGCAGATAACGTGTCTGCTCTCAAAGCGCAGGGGAAAGGGTGGCCAATGCATTCGAGCATCAGTCGTTCGGTGTCTCACCATGTTCCGAGGACTTCTTTGCCATATCTGCCTTTCTGTACTTTACTTTCCAATGACACCACACAAAGGCAGGTCCTAAGCAAGGACCTAATAAATGAGATAGTGTCAGAGAGTACTATCTGCCCTTAAGAAAATTGAAAATAAAATAATAATGGCAAAGAGGGCTCATGGGGTTGTCACAGGAGAGCACATCTGAATGACGTGACAAGCAGCAGCCATGCACGGGGCCAGACTTGAGCAAGAGCATTAGAGGCAGAGCAAACCTCAAGGGCCTGAGATGGGAGCAAGACAACAGCACCCGGGAAATCTAGGGGGCCTGAATGAAAGGAGCATACATAGAAAGGAGTGTGTGTGTGTGTGTGTGTGTGTGTGTGTGATGAGACTGTGGAGATGGGCAGGGGCCAAATCATGACAAGTTACCAGAGAGATGACCCAGGAAACAGACATGTGATGGCTAGTGTGAGAAGAGCATAAAACGCTATGGGGAGAAAGGGTAAGGATGTGTGTGTGCGAACAATGCCCATCTTCACGGAGGAGGTCATCAACAGGAAGGGCTGTGAAAGATGTGGAGGGTTTAGGCAGGGGAAATCTTAGAGTGGGAGTGGATAAAAGGGATTAGTAGCTGCTGGAATAGACTGTGCAAAGAATAGAAGGGGTAGTGTATTATAACCAAGTGAGCAAAAACTAGGGAGTGTAACGCTTAAAAGGGCCGTGAAGAGCTTTGAATGCCAGAATAAGAAAACCCCTGACTAGTTCATCTGAAGCAGGGGAGGTCTAGGGGACAGGGAAAATCAGACCTGTGATTGCTAAGATTTCTGTTGGGTTGGATTGAGTTGGTAAGGCCAGAGGCTTAAAAAAAAAAAAAAAAGGCTGGTTAAAAGTTTTTAAAACTGTAAAGTAGAATGGATATAAGAACGTAAAGGAGAGAATGTGGAAGAGAATATGGTTGAGAAGCTGTGGGCATGGAACTTGCTCTAGATCCAACAAAGAATTTCCTTTTCTATCATGTTGCTGTGACAGGTAGTCCCTAGAATATTCTTCTAGTGCAAGGGAAAACATTAGCTCCTGGGGCCACGAAACTCCAAGTATTAAGCAAGTTCTCTTTCGGCTGAAAGGGCTTATGCTTTCCTGCAACTTTTAGCCACTGAACCCATTTTCCTCCTGCAGAAGTTGACAGTGCAGCCATCTGCAAATCAGTCTTTCAGATGTTTAAAACCCACTACCATCTTCATCTTTGCCACTTCTAGGTTGATTCCCCTCAAGTTCCTTCAGCTGCTTATTTCACTTGTATACATGTGATATGTACTATAATAAGGCATTAACACCTAGGAACACTTAGCATGCTATTGCCTGTGGGAAATAAAGTCCTTTCTCCTCTTTTGGGGAAATTGATCTTTTTATGCACTTCCCTATATAGGTGCCTGATTATACGAGGGACAAGAACATAGAGTGTCTTGTCCTACATACTTTTATTCTGTGCCTGGATGGGTGAATGGTGGAGCTGTAAGCTAACATTTGTAAATGGTCAAAAAAAATCAAAAGAAGACTATTTCAAGACACATACAATTTTATGAATTCTAATTTCAGGGTCTAAAGACAATGTTGTACAGGAATGTGTTCATCCATTCACACATTGTCCACGTCTCCTCTTTCTGCTGCAATGTTGTGACGGAGACCACATGCAAAACCAAGCTTTGCATATTTACTCCTCGGTCCTTTACAGAAAAAGTTGGCCAGCCACAACTCAGAGGCTCTGATGTGGAGTCTGGGGTTTGCTCTGATGTGGAGTCTGGGGTCTGGCAGTGTCTGCTACACTTCTCAGCCTGGAAAGATGCACACTGTCAGCCCCAGCCCAGGTCCACCGAAGAAGAATCTGCATTTTCTTCTAGCCCCAAGAGATGTGCTTGCAGACAAAGTTCAGAAGTGATGTTGGAGGAGGGTCCCTCAACTTTGCGTGAAAATGATTTACCTTGAGAGTCTGTGAAAGTGCAAGTGCCAGTGCCCACTCTGAGGAAGCAGGCCGGGGCAGGGGCTGAGACTGTGCACGCACCATAAGCTCCCAGAGGCACTGACACTCCAGCATTCTGAGCACATTCGCAAAGGGGCCAAGGGACTTTCTCGAAGATAGAAAGCCTTCTTTTGCAAGGTTTTCATCTACCACTTCAAACTAGCAAATTCTTCCTCCCTTCTTTGAACTTTCATACAACAAACAGAGCTTTTTTAAGGTGCTTATAACAGTATTTGTCATTAGTAAACATGTCAAGTAGAAGGAGCTCTCTTCCTAACTTCATGGCCTCTTGCGGCTCCTCACATCTACCTTACACTTCTCGCCTGAGAGCCTTGAGGGGTTCCTGTCTCTGCTTGGAAGACAGGCAGACCACAGTCTCCCTCTTCTTCAGAAATGTGCCCTCTGAGCACACTTTCTAACACACCTTCCAATATCTACCCCATCTCTTCTTCATTAACCTTTTCTTCCCATTGCACTTAATAGCACTTTACATTATATGTTTATTCAATATTTCTTAGATTACATGCCTCGGTTAGCCAACATTCTGTTTTCATTCCGGCAACAATTTTTAATGAGCTCCTACTATGTGCTGGATGCTGCTCTCAGCTTACAGGACAAATGAATGCACCTAGGAAAATTGCTAGAACTTACCATACATTGAGTGAATATCTGTTGAATAAACAAATGAATGAATTTCCTTCGAGTCCCCTTGGAGCAGAATTTCAGCAGATACTTTATAAAACTTTTGTATCTGTTGTTAAGCATACTAAGTGTACAGCAATATCCCATGAAAGTTAGTATCCACTGAGTGCTTACCTTTGGCAGGCACTCAAGTTGAGAGGTATTTTAGTCTAATTTTAAATTTTGGAAAACTGAGACTTAAGGCAGTTATCTAACTTAAATGAAAGTTCAGCATGTATATATATACCCAGGCAATCTAACTCCAGAACCTGAAATGATAACCATCACTTAGTCTCCCTATTCAGATGAAATTTGTAGATAGATTGGCAGGTTTGTGTGACAAGCGAACAATACCACTAGATTTACTTACGTAATTTTAAGTATCTATTCATTGACTGAATCACTACACAAAAAGTTGAATGTGGTTTTTTACAACACACACACATACAAAATATATGATAAATGAAAATGAAATAATATACCTAGGTAAAATATAATTAAAAACTAGTAAATAAGATATTGTTCACTTCTCACACAAACCTGTCACTTTACTCACAAGTTTCATTTTGGAGATGGAGATTATAGGATGGTTATCACTTTGGGCTATGAAGTTAGACTTCTTGGATTTAGATACATGTCTTATCTTTTTAAAGAAAAAAATCCACAGGGCCCAATGTTCTTCAGGCTCTTCCATGTTGTCATGAATGGCAGTCTCCAGTTTCCCCTCTTTGAAAGACATCTTGCTAAGTGAAATAAGGAAAACACAGAAAAAAATACTGCATGCTCTAAATAAAGATGAAAATATAGAGACAGAATAAAAGGGTGACTACCAAGAGGGAAAGGAAATGAAAGATTTCAGGCAAAGGGTACAAATGGAGAGTTATGTAGGATAAGTGTTGAAATCTAACAGACAGTAGGATAATTATAGCTAATTATATTGTGTCATATATCAAAAATGTACAAATAAATATATGTCATACCTTGTACCATAAGAAGAGGTAGCTATGGAAGGTAATGGATACATATTAATTTGTTTCCTGTAGTAATCATGTCACTATATATATCTATATATAAAGATAGCTATGTATATATATATGTATGTATTGCAAAACATCATGATGAAAGCCCTGAGAAATTTAAAAGAGAAGAAACACAGTTATGAAAATCACAGTTGTATTGCCAAGTTTTGTATTTAGCTCTGAACGTCACAGTATCTGATATGCACTGAATTGTATGCCCCCTGTTGTAGTTCTAGCCCCTGAAACCTCAGAATGTAAACTGACTTGGAAATAAGGTCTTTGCAAATATGAGTCAACGTGAGGCCATGGTATAGTAGGGTAGGCCCATAACTGTTGTCCTTATGAGCAAACAGCTATGACAAGAAAAAAGACACAGGGAGTTTGCGACGTGAAGGAGCTGGAGAAGGAGCAGGGCCTTGCCAACATCTTGATTTTGGATTTCTGGTCTTGAGAACTGTGAAAAAAATGACTCTGGTTGGATGCCAATGAGTTTGTGAAACTTTGTTGCAGAAGCACTAGGAAAAAAATTATTTTCAGGAAAAACACACTGCAAGAGGTAGACCTATCATAGAGAGGGAAATCTGCTCTTGTGATAGTCAGTGGATTTGAACCCAAATATACTTTTGAGTTGGAACAATAGTAATACTCTGCTAGAGTAATTCCTTGACAGACACATCACTACATACTGTCAAACTTTATGGAGTGCTGTCTCCAAGAGTGAGTGACCAGTGCAATCAGAAGTCTAGGCTTGGGAGGGCCATGGGCTTGGATTAGTCCCCTGCTACTGTGGTGAGACTCAAGTTTCTAACAATGACTTCTGCATTTCCATTTCCTAATGTGTCTTTATGTACTTGGACTTCCATCTAGAAAAAAGATAGTATGGTATCAATTCTGGAATCAACATAGAGACTATCAGAACAATTTATAGAGCCTACAGAATCACAATAGAGATTTCAGATCCATGTGGGAAAAAAGTGGACATTTCCACAACTGTAGCTGAGACAGTTGTTCGCCCATAAGGGAAAAGAGAAAGAATTTTGAACTCAGATTCACACCATATTGAAAAAAAATCAAGTCCAGGGATATTAAAGGACTTAAACATGAAAGGCACAAATATATAACATTTAGAATAAAACATCTGAGGCTATCTTCACATTGAGATTAGAGATTTCTAAAGATTTAAAAAGAAAAAACTATAATGTCTTACCAATGTATCTGCAATAAAATTAAATACTGTTTATTTTAGTTTTACTTATTTTTTTTTTGTGAGGATCCCAGATTTTTCTCAATGTTTACAGATATCTGGGGCCTGCCACTCCAAATGGACGGTGCTGATGTCCAGGGCTGAGCTGTCTCAAAGATTTTTCCATCCTTACTCCCTTTCCTTCTTTTCAGAACTTACGCCTTGCATGTGTGAAAGGAGTGGGGACAAACTGGGGAGTGTAGTCAGCATGTTGGTCACCTTTAGGGTCACTCAGCTACATTCTGGAGAGACTGATCTAATGAGTAAAGAGAAGGAGGGCTATTCAAAGTCATCGCATCTCAAAGTGTCCATCTCACTTCCACAGATTACTTTTTAGGTGCTCTGCTAGTTAACACAGATCAGGGAGAACACAAGGTACCTGTCCTTTTGGAACTGGCTTATTTCACTTTGAACAGCCCTTGTCTTGACTATTGAGGAACTTCTTTTTCATACTATTTGTTGAACTCTTTACTTAGTTTAGAGTTAATCTTATATGTATAAAGGTAACTGAAAACAAATCTTAGTAAAAAATAAGAATGGGAATAGGAGAGTGAGGAGGAAGAAGGGTGGGAGTGTGGGTGGGAGGTTGGGTAGGGTGGGAAGAATCACTATGTTGCTAAAGTTGTATTTATGTAATGCAGGAAAAATAAAAGGTTTCTGGGGGAAAAATAAAATAAAATAAAATGGCAAATAAAAAGAAGAGATCCCCAGGCCTCAGGCCGGCACTGTGGCTCACTTGGCTAATCCTCCGCCTGCGGTGCCGGCATCCCATATGGGTGCCGGGTTCTAGTCCCGGTTGCTCCTCTTCCAGTCCAGCTCTCTGCTGTGGCCTGGGAAGGCAGTGGAGGATGGCCTAGGTCCTTGGGCCCTGCACCTGCATGGGAGACCAGGAGGAAGCACCTGGCTCCTGGCTTCGGATCCGCGCAGCACTGGCCGTAGCTGCCATTTGGGGGGTGAACCAACAGAAGGAAGTCCTTTCTCTCTGTCTCTCTCTCTCACTGTCTAACTCTGCCTGTCAAAAAAAAAAAAAAAAAAAAAAAAAAAAAAAAAAAAAAAAAGAAGAAGAAGAAGAAGTAGAGGAGATCCCTAATAAAATGGCAAATAAAAAGAAGAGATCCTTCAGATAATGGGATTAGGGTTTCTCACTCTTGGGAAATTGAGTATGGAACACAGAAGGGGAAAGACCAGAATGAAGTCCATGGTGTTTAGTTAGCTCCAGAGGTTGTCAGTGTAAAGTCAGGAAGGAAAAACAGGTGAGCTTAGAACAACGAGGTGAAACAGACAGTAGGGAAGTGCTCAAACAGCATCAAAAGTCAACTGTCCCAAGTCAAAGAGGCCAGCTGAAGGGGCTTCAGTTGACCACATCTTAGATAATCTGAACATCAAAATAATGATGGGAAGGGAGGATAAACCTTAGCGTGAAATGAAACTCCACAAGTCCATGCCAATGTAAGTAAATAGATTAATTAATTAGCTAATTAATTAAATGGAAGGGAGGTGAAGGCTGTACCTTCTGGTAGAATGCCAGCTAGTACGATGGAATTAGACAATCACCACTTGGCAAGCATCATTGTCATAACTGAGTTAGGCAAGAATCATTAATGAGAACTAAATCTTGTGTGTAAAGGATAGGTAATATCAAAGGATCTCCTTTTAAGATACTTATGACATACTACCCATTATGTACACAGACCTAATTAATTAATTTTAGAGTAGAGAGGCCTGCCATTCACCATCCTAAGCTAGTACTCAATGGTATCTTTGCCAGTAATGAGAAAGGGCAATGTTGTTTGCCACTTGATATGACACACCGACAAGAGCACAACATCATGGTGTGGAATTCCTACCAAAATGCATGAACCACAGGGAAACATCAAACTTTAAATCAAAGAATAGAAATGTAAAGATACAAAGGGAAAGACAGAGGAACTAATATAGATTGAAGACTAACATGATGTAAGAACTAAATGAGGAATGCATCCTAGATGGGATGTCAGGTTTATAAAGGACAGGTGGTAAATTTTGAATGGTGGTCTATCCCTCTAGCACAACCTGGCTATGTGACTATTTGGAACCTTTGTTTTGGATGGGGTCCTGGACTGAGGGAGACATAAGTTGTATCCCCAGCCCATTTGGGATGCTGATGTCATACAAGAGAGAAATAAACCATTAATAGTGTGAAAGATTTTCTGCTGTTGTTACTATTTAATTTCATATGCAGCATTATCCTAACTTATACAAACATATACCTTACAACTCCACAGTTATTACCAACATGTATCCTAGGGAAATTGTTGCAAATGCAAGCCAGAGTATATCTTTCAACATGTTAGTAATAGGAAAAATACAGATACAACCCAAATCTTCATCAAGAGTAAAACTGATAAAGTGCAGCATATTCACGCAGTAGGTTAAATGAGCACCAGCTACACACATCAATAATGACATGTATCAAAGATACAATATTGAATAAAATAATTAAGGCAAGAATTAACAATAATGTACTCTGTGGCACCATATGCTTTTTAAAAAGCAGGTAAATTTAATAATACATTGTTTAAGAAAGCACTTATGGGGGTTGGCACTGTGGCACAGCAGGTAAAGTCACTGCCTGCAGTGCCAGCATGTCATATGGGTGCCAGCTGATGTTCTGGCTGCTCTACTTCCAAACCAGCTTCCTTGCTAATGACTTGGGAAAAGCAACAGAGAATGGTCCAAGCACTTGGACCCCTGCTACCCACTGGGAGACTTGGAAGAAGGTCCTGACCCCTGGCTTTGGCCTGGATCAGCCCTGGCCATTGTGACCATCTTAGGAGGGGACCTGCAGATGGAAGACCTCACTCTGTTTCTAACTCTGACTTCCAAATAAATAAATAAATCTTAAGAAAAAGAAAGCACATATACATATGGTGGTAAACATCATAAATAAAAGGAAAGAAACAATACAAAACTCAGGATAGTTGTTAGTAGGCAACAACAGAGGAGAAGAAAATGTTAAATTAAATAAGGAGGGGCTGGCGCTGTGGCTTAGTGGGTAAAGCTGCTGCCTGCAGTACCGGCATCCCATATGGGCTCCGGTTCCAGTTCTGGCTGCTCCACTTTTGATCCTGCTCTCTGCTATGGCCTGGGAAAGCAGTAGAGGATGGCTTAAGTTCTTGGGCCCCTGCATCATAATAGCAGACCTGGAAGAAGCTCCTGGCTCCTGGCTTCAGATCGGCACAGATCCAGCCATTGCAGCCAATTGGGGAGTGAATCAGCAGATTGAAGACTTTTCTCTCTTTCTTTCTCTCTCTCTCTCTGCCTCTCCTTCTCTCTGTGTGTAACTCTGACTTTCAAATAAATAAATAAATCTTTTTAAAAAAAATAAAAAATTCAATAAGGAGCACATAAGGGTATCTTAGATATGATGGTGAACAATTATTAGCCTTGCAATGGGTTAATGATGATATTATTGTGTCCTTTAAGCCATACACTTATATTCCCATTAAACACTTTTTATATACCACATCTCACCATGAAGAAAACCAGACCATACTGAGAGTATGTAAATTCTCCATCATACCTAAACCCCAATGTTTCCTTAATGTTATTATTAAAAAGTATATTTTCAGTGCAACCAGTTAATGTTGTATCAAGCTTCAGACAGGGATCCTTGGGCACTGCCCCTTCATTTCTAATTAGTAACACAAATTTCAAGCCATTCAAATAATTCCTGGTGATGTACTTACTTCAAGAAAACATGGGTGTATCTGTGTGAGTATTTGTGTGTGTGTATGTGTGTGTGTTTCCTATGGTTTTTTTTTTTTCCTTAAAGTTTAAACTTAAAAAATATTATCTTTGTTTAAAATACTACAGCCAGCCCAAAAGCAGTTAGCAGCCACGCAAGTAGGGAATGATGTCGCTGTACCCAATGACCATAGCCAGCTCATAATGCAGTGCTGAGGTGCACGGATGGAAACCACTTCAGAAGTCCAACAGAAAAATCACATGCCAATCACACATTCTTTTATTTCAGATCCATAGGTCACTAGCTATAGCAAACACAGAAATAATACAAGTGAAAAAAAAGTATAAAGACTTCATAATATGTGAAGAGCTTTTGTTGGAGGATCTGACTCAGAGGAAGAGAATAATACTTTCCCATCTCCAGATATACTTGATTATTTTTGAAAATCACAAACCAAAACAGAAGGCGGTTGATTGAACGATAAGTTGGTGCGGCTGACCAAAAGAAAATGCATTTTGTTTTCTACCTTAGAGATTCTGCCTGAATCCTACTGCAAAGGAAAAACCCAGAAAGCAAACCCTTCAGGGCTTTTAAAGGGAGAGTCACATCCGGTTCATCAACAGCCTCAGAGAATAATGCAGTTATAAGAAGCATGACAACAGCGAGATAGATGATAAAATAAGGCAACACGTGCCCAGCACAATAGGACAGAATACAAATAACCCTGTTACCAAACAACCAGAGAAAGGCTAGTAATATTTGCTAAGAATAGGTATCTTAAGCTGTCCGGTCAAGCACATGCTTAAAATGAGAGCTGGTCAGGTCAACATCTTGGTTGGTGGCTTGATTAGACTGTGATTCGGATAATAAATAGCAATTCTGACTTGGAAAGGAAATGCTGCCAAGAACAGAAAAAGCTATAAAGTGGTCCTAGAATGACCAACTAATTCATCCATTCATCTGCCTATCCAGCCAAACACCTATCCAATCATTCATTCATTCATTCATTCAGTGACTCATTTATTAAAGATAATGTGAACGAAGATGCGGCATTAAACTCTGAGGATTCAAAGGAATTTAACAATGAATCACGGCACTTTCTGCCTGCAAAAAGCTCCTGGTCTAGCCTGGCGTTTTTCAATTGCAGCACTTGAGAGATGGCTAATTCTTAGTTAGCAGGGGGCTGTCCTCATTGGAGGATGCTTAGCAATGCTTGGCTTCTATTCTCCGATGACAGAAGTTCTTCCTCTTCCTTCATGTGCATGATCGTTATAATCAAAGATGAGTGCAGGGACCCTCAAGTGACTCTAGGTGAAGGGAAAGCAGAGTTGGGATGGGGAGACCTCTCCTGATGGGAAACTTCTGGTTTAACAGAGGCAGCAAACGTGTTCATAAATATTTGCAATAAAGTCTAAAACATTCTATAATAAACAATAACTAAATAAAGAAAAGAGAGCATATATACTTCTGCCTCCAGGAATCGAGGCTACACATAGTACACCCTTGAGCCAGGTCTCAGAGAAAGAGCAGATACTATCAGATTTAGAATGCACTGTTTGAAAAATAGGGGAAAAATACAAAAATGGCTTTCTTTTTTCTAGTTTAGCATTTCCAGCTTCTTTAACCTCTCATTGTAAGTAGTTGAATATACTTGAATATTTTTCAGTATCTATTTTAGTATCATTGAAATATTTTCTCCTGGAAAGTGACAACCATTTGTTCATTCACTGAGGAACAATACCAAGCACAATTCCAGATATGGTGCTAGGTTTCTGAGACTGTGAGATGAAAAAGATACAATGGCTGTGCTTGAGGATATGAAAGTCAAATGGAAAACAATTTAGCTACAATGTATTTTCCAATTCTTTATGAACTTTTGATTAAATAGCACAAAATTCTGGAAAGTTACTGCCTAATTCCTTCAGTTATTTGTATGCTAGATGATTTTGTGGCTCAGCCTATGAATGAGGAAGACATGAAAATAAACACTTTTTAAAAAAATTCAGCATTAAGCACTTTGATAAAGATGTATGAAAATTGTCAAGGGACTGTCTGGAAAAGTTAGCCATTTTTGGAGATGTGGTGGTTTTTTTGCCAAAGCGATTTTGAAAGATTATCTATGTCTTTTTGTTTGAAAGGCAGAGTGCCAGAGATAGAGATAGAGAGACAGATAGACAGAGAGAGAGAGAGATAGACAGACAGACTGATTGATTGATGTTTCACTGGCTTGTTCACTCCACAGATGCCTATGATAGTTGCGGTGATGCCTGGGTAATACCAAGACCTTGGAACTCCATTTTTGCCTCCCATGTGGGTGGCAAGAAGCCAAGTACGTAAGCCATCATCTACTGATGTCCAGCACGGGTATTACCAAGAAAATGGATTGGAAGCAGAGGCAAGATTCATATCCAGAGACTCCTATATGGAATGTAGATGCAAAAGGATATTTATTATTTTAAAAGTTCAATTTGTGGGCCTGGTTCTGTGGCACATTGGACTGGGCTTCTGCCTGTGGCGCCAACATCCCATTTGGGTGCTGGTTCGGATCCACTTCCGATCTAGCTCTCTGCTGTGACTTGGGAAAGCAGTGGAGGATGGCCCAAGTGCTAAGGCTCCTGTACCTGTATGGGAGACACAGAAGAAGATCCTGGCTTCCAATTTCGGATCAGCTCAGCTCTGGCCATTGCGCCCATCTGGGGAGTGAACCAGAGGATGGAAGATCTCTCTCTCTCTCTTTCTCTCTCTCTCTCTCTCCTTGCCTCTTCCTCTCTGTAACTCTGCCTTTCAAATAAATAAACCTTTTTTTAAAAAAAGTTCAATTTCTTTAGTTGTCAGGCAGATAACCAAGAGAAAGAGAGTGGGGGAGGGGGAGAAAGAGAGGGAAGGATGGAGGGAGACAGTGAGAGAGGGAGGAAGGGAAGAAGGAGGGGGAGGGAGAGAGAAATCTTCCATCTATGGTTTCACTCCCTAAATGGCCACATCAGCCAGGTCTGGGACAAGCCAAAACAGAAGCCAGCAACTCCATCTTGGTCTCCCACATGGGTGGAAGGGGCTTGAGTACTTGGGTCATCCTCTGCTGCTTTCCTAGGCACATTAGCAGGAAGCTAGATTGGAGGAGGAACAGTCGGGACTCAGACTAACTCCTAGATGTGGGATGTAGGCAACACAGGTAGTGGCTTAACCTGATGTGTTACAATATCAGCCCCAGTCAATTATTATGACTAGTATTCTAATGCTTTCTTACTAGATGGGAGTTGGTAGTTGAGTTTAATAGACACAAATAATTAAGTAACATTCTGAAGTACAAACACCTCCTTTCTAACACACATATGATCTCTTTAATACACACACACACACACACACACACACTCCCATGGGCAAGGAAATGCTACCAAGAATGCCCTTCCATCTTGCAGGTTCAGTAACTGTATTAGGTCTTCCCACACAGACTGGAAAACTTAAGGTTGAGTCAAAGCTGCTAACATCTTCATATGCACGACCAATCTTCACACCTATGTTGAAAGTCCCTTTGCCTACTCAGTCTAGCAAAAGGCAAACTGATAAATGAAACATCAGGTCCATTCTTTTCTTCTACATGGAAGAGGACCATGGTACATGCACCACGCAATGAATAGTAGTGACATCAGAGAGGATTCATGACGGCTCATGTTGGCAGAGCACATGGCCTGGGCAGAGCAGGAAGGTGGTGGATACAAACTTGTTGATCCTCATCATGCAAACAGCTTCAAGAACATGAGTGACATCAGTGTGTTCACTCAGCACCACGTGCAACACATTCATCTCTACTGGAGTTGCTTGACTCTTCCTGCACTGTAATAACTGGATCTCACCACATATGTACAGAGGAGATAATTAAGAGGTGTTCAGCCTACACCATGGCATGTCACACAAGCACAGGAATTCTCCCAGTGCTGTTAGCTGTGTCCACCATCAGAAGCCAAGGGCAGCTAGGCATTGCAGCAGTATCACCCTTCATTCTTTCCTCCACCCGAGTACTGCTGGATGCTGTCAGTCCCGGGAGGTCTTCTCACACAGTATCTCTGGATTTCTACAACTACGCGCCTATTAAGAAAACTCAAGTACAAGAAAGCAACCAGAGCTGGTCTTTTAAAATGCATAACTCTGAGTAGGCTGAGCAAGAGTGAAAGAGCTGAGCTTCCACGGAAGGCCAAGGATTCAAGGTTGGAGTCATCCCTGACTATGTTGACACCAGGAAGGGGAAGCATTCAGTTGTGAGATGTGAAGAAACCTCCATGGGGTAGCCACTGGATGAGCTTTTGTTTCATCAGCCCTACTAAGAATTGCAGGAGGAGCACAATCTTATGTTTATTCATCACTGGCAGATGCTAATACATTTCGGGATCGACATTTGGCAGAAATATGAATAAACACAGAGAATTCACAATCAGATATCAGAGCTAGCAAGCTGAATACTACTGATGGATTGATTATGTTTTTGAGCTATTTAGATAATTGGACATACTAAGTACAGGGCTTTCTGCAACGATAATGGACCTGTCCCGTTGTGGTCTATTTAACAAACACTTGGACTATTTTTTTAAAGCTTGTTTACATTCCTGTACATCCTGGCTCTATTGATATTCTGTCCTTTGAATTACAGTGTCACCCTAGCAACGCTCCAGAGAAAGTTGAGGAGGTCATTACCATTGTTAACCCACGTTTTCAAAGGGAATGCAAGCCAATCCTTTCCAGGACAAATTGGGAGCTGATTTTTCTTATCACATTACTTCCAAGAATACACCCATCTGATTGTTAGCTGAAGATGGAGGTGGCAGGGAGAGGGATATCTCTACCTTCTATTTCTACATAAATGCATCTTTCCCTGTACATTTTTTTTTTACCACAAATCTCCTTGCTCATACTCTTCTTCAGATCTTTCCCTGCTTAAGCTTTCTGTCAAACAGTTCACAGCTCAAATGTCCCCTCTCAGAAAATTATCACTCTATCTCAAGCAAATCAGCAGTGACTATCCTTCATTTGAATATCTTCATAATGCTATGTGAATGCTGATTCCGTCACTGTTTGATTCTTCCATTACAAGGGAAACTGTGAGAGCTGTGATCGTGACTGTGTTCCTCAACCTCATGTCCCCAGCGACTAATACAGTGCCTGGGAAGAGGCTGCCATATGACAATTATAAACAGAATACAAGGACATTTAGCACTCTAGGCTCTGAAACAGAACATGCTGGCCCAGGTTGGGTCCAGGCACCCAATTCAGTGGGTGGTTTTCATTCCATGTGCTGCATGGTATTTGGTACTGGAAGCAGGTAGACCATGACATTCCACTTTTTATAGAAATGACTGCCTGGCTCTGAGTGTATCTTTAGGGTCCTCATTTAAGATTCTCCAGGTCTTCTAACTTTCTAGGAAGATCTCCCTCCTGACCACTATCATGATCTTGCCAAGAACAGGAACATTAGCATTGTCAAATGTGTATAAACTGTAGTTCATTTTCACTGTTTACACTGCCACGCATTTGTATATGTTCATGTGAGTCAGTTCTTCACTACATAAAACACTCTCCTTGGAATATAATTCAGATAAAACTTGTTCCTGTTTTTTTCTCTTTTCCATGAAATGATATCCGGGCATCCCTGAACTATACAGATCCATGTGCTTTCTATAAAGAATAGATAAAATGCTAAATTAGGGATATTTAAATAGTGCTGTTTATTTTAAACTTATAGAGCTAGATACTTCCAGTACTGCAGAGGTAAAGGGTGTCATTTAATTATGAGTCTGCAGGTAGTATTCTCTCCTAGCCATTGGCATAACAGACAAATTCAACTTCTTCATCACTTTCCTGTAATTCATAAACTGCTTTATGAGCTTGATAATGACTTACAGTTTATATTTTCGATGTGGTAGACATTAAGAATGGTGTGATTAGGCAACCTTGATTCCTTGATTTATTTAAACATTTCATTGGTCTCTGACAAATTTCAGGAGGCTCCTCCTCTGAATTTTTTAGCCCACTTAGCAATTTGCTTTCCTTGGCAGGGACTCTGCATCAACTCTATTTTGAAGTTTTGGTCCCTAAGCATTTTCAGATTGAGTTTATTTTCAGTTTCACATACAAAAACAAAATAATGGGAGAAGGCACACCCTTGTTAGTGTTACTTGAAATAAGTCAATAATTCTATGAGCATTTGCTTTGTTTTGTTCTTAAATAATTAACTCGTGAAAATTGGCTAGGGTTTTGGAGTTGTGAGGTGGTGACCTCCTCATCCGTTTTACTTTTGAGAACTTAAACCTGGTAGCACAGCTCAGGTCAATCTTTGTTACAGACATTAGGAAGTGAGTTTCAGAATTGTAATGTCTTACTCTTCTGTTCTCATTAGAGAAAAAAACAAAAACAAATAAAAAAAAAAGTAGTAAGTCAAAAACTCCCATTGGTTCCTGAAAAACAAGTTTGGAAATTGATCTTGTAAAAGATATGAAGCTTGTAGTTTGCCTTGGAAATTAAGAACATTAGTTGTTTTTTCTTTATTAATGGCTCCATAATTGAATACAGGGTTAGTAGGAGACACAAGGAGTGCTGGAGTTTTAAAATAGTGCTTGCATAGAGAATTAAATGATTATTTAAGGTGTTTTTTTTTCTTAGCTTATTTGGGGTATGAATTAATGGACCCTATGGGAGGAAGTTTGTGCTAAAAATGAGAGCAGAGTCATAGTGCAAACCTCAATTTTCTCATGAGTGAACTGGTGGTAATAAATATATCGAATTCCCAATATCGATTGGAGAGTGAAACAATGTAATGGGTTTAAAACATTTAATATAGGCCCTGGCACAGTTAAGAACTCTCTACTGTCTATTATAATAACAGTGTAGTGAATGACCTGTCTGCAATCCCCAACTAATGTTTGAGATTACCTGCTCAATTAATTACTCCTCCTTTACAAAAGAATTTATCAATTATTTTTGTGTTTCAATAAATTGCCCATATTAAAAGAAAATGGAATCACCTAAAGAGTTTATGCATTGGATAATTCTGTGATTTTCCTTGAAAACATGTTTTACCCAGAGAGACAAAAAAACAAACAGAAACCAGCAAAGGAAAAAGATCATAATCCACACACTAAGGACTCTGAAATGACAATATCTGACTTAAACTTTAAGAAGTTATGCTGAATTATTTCATTCAGTCAACTTATATTTTTCTTTCCCCTAAACATCTGAACTTTACATTGGGTTTAAACATGCATCAATATAAGATGAATGAAATATTAGTTTCATCGTTTCACCAAACTTTCTCATTTAACAGTGTTTTCAAAGAATCATTTCTAAAATTACATTTTTAAGGCAATTTTCCCACTTGTATTATGTTTTTGAAGTTCATTGTTCTTGGGAGGTGAAAGATTCCAAATGCTATAAAGCAAAATGTCACATTGCAAGTTGTAGGCAAGGGTAATAAACTTGACTTTTTCTTGTAGTGCATTTCAATTAGGTACTTTGGTACCTGGGGCATAAGGATTACTGCATTTCCTTTTGCCAATGAATTGTACAAATGTTGAATCCTACAACTTCTGAATCTGGTTCATTTGAGTATCAATTAGTGACACAAATAAGTATCAAAGTGTGGTCTTCAAGAAAACAAATTATCTGGATGATAAATATCTTAATATAAATTCTGACGATCTTATGACAAATCCAAAATAATTAATTTTCCCCTTGTAAATTTCCCCCTCCATCTTCATTCCATCCTCATTATATGAGTTACTTCGGCTTTATTTTGCAATAAATACAAACAAGAAACAAGAAAACTGTGGAATGCTTATATTAACAAAGTCATCAGCTGTCAACAAAAAAGCTGATATAAATAAATGGCGGCTTATTAATAATGTTTACTTATTTAGTGACAATTTTGCTTTCATACCAAAATATATCTAATTGCCAAAGGGCAAAATAATCCATTAGCACGAAATCAGGTCACAAGAAAGAGTTCCGGGGGCCTTCAAGACTTCCCAGTGGAATGATCACTTAATGACACTCAACAGCATTCTGGACAACGCACGTGAATTCATTAACTGATAAAAACCAAATTTTATAGAAATGAACATGTAAAGTACAAAAGTCAATGAGCAAAGCAGCTTTAACAGAAAATGAAAAAAAAAGAAAGGTCCGTTTTATGGTTTACATGAAGGATTAATAATAAAAAATCTCCTTCCAAAAGATGAGGCATCTGATGTAATTTTGTATCTCAGGATTATAAGATAAAATACACAATGAAAATTCATCTAAAAATTTGCTTACATAAGCTGATTCCCAATCATGTAATACTTTCCAATCCATATAATTGCAACATCAGAAATACAAAGCTTACAAACTTCAAATATTAAAATTATAGGAGACTCGTGGCCCACTGTATGTTTGGTAAATAAATTATAGAAGAAAAACTTTGAAAGTTGCAGAAACTCTAGAAAATGTAGTTTGTTCTGTGCAAATGAAAATACTACTTGATTTCTCCACTCAATCAAATAATGAATCCTAATCTTTAAATACATAGAAAGTTTAAGATTTTTCATGACTTATTTTTGACTGTAGAGGTAAAACCAACAATGTTTATCAGATGCTCCAAAGCTTCTACCATAGGACACAAAGGCTGACTCATGATAAATGCTATAAATTAGATTTCTGTTGCACCGTTTCAATTTTCAAGGTACTTTGTTCAGTGAGAATTTCATTTCTTCTTAAAAAAAAACTTGATGAAATGCTAGCATTAGCATTAGCATTATTTAAATAACAGACAGAATGAAGTTAATGGTCTACTGTGACTTGTCCTAGGCCATAAAACTATGAAGATTCCCCTAAAGATTTTCAGGTTGCCTCTGAATACCAGAAATACAACATATATTCACGTGCAATTAAATGAAATATATGGAATTCTGATCTGAGCTCCTCCTTGTTTTTTCTCAGCCTCCAACTGGAATGCTGTTGTACTGATACACACGGCATTTTAAAATGCTTGATTTTTATACTAAATTAATTTCTCTTTTTGTAAAACTTTCAATGAATATTGTATGAACCTGAGGCAAAGAAACAGAATCAGTTTTAAGATTATTTTGCATAACAAATTTGCAAAATGTAAGTAATACTTCCCAGAAGGGAAAAGAGCATTTGATAACATGGTGCACTACCTTTCTGGATTTCAGCTTCTACCTGTTCTTAGTGTCATGTACAACCAGCAAGGCCATCCTTTAAAATTTAAATGCCTCATACACACTAGCTAGGGAAATGATGAATTCTATTTTTAAAAAAGTACAGTGGGTTTCCAATGCCTCTTCTGAACCACTCCTTAATTGCCTAAGAAAAGATTCAACTGAAAAAAAAAAAAGAATAAATTTAAAACTGAATAGCTAGAGAATATTTAGATAAATAACTGACATGAAAAGAAATTTTTTAGAGAAATATATCTATGTCTAATTGTATTAACCATGGATTTTTGTGGAAAAAAAAAAAAAGAAGCAAAACTTACCAATTTTTTGGCATCTAGAGACAAAAAAAAAATGGCAATGACCTTAGGGCAGATTCCACCTTTCCTAGGCTAAAGAGCAGGGTTGCAGGGAATAAGTAGGAAGAGGGTTTTCCTGGGTGAGAGAGACCATCACTGATTCTTCCCTTCCTTTGTCTAAAGAGCTTATGCTCATTACTTGGTTGTCTCTATTCCCATCATTGACAGAAGTAGAGGCAGGGTAGTTGAATCAATGCATAGCCAGCGTAAGTTCTCACGGTACCCATATTTGATGAATGGTGTCAGTAGTCATAATGGACGCCTACAAAATATATGCTGTCTGTGGCTTGTTTTGTTAATTAAAACTGCTCTGTGAGTTTTAGCTCTCGTCCTTCAATCACCATCACCACCACTAACTGAGCCTTCTATGTCTTATTCATCTCTTCATCCGTGCCTACAGTCTATAGGAAGACTAAATGTTCCTGCAGGTCTTAAACAGAATGCTTTAAAATTCCCGTTATCCTCTTCAAGAGTAAGGTTAACTCTTTCCATCTAAATTGTGTAAATATTGGACTAAACTTGGCTCTTGCTCCCTTAGGACAGACTTGTTCTCAGTGTAATCCCAGGTATCACCAGACCAGCCTAGGATATTATTTAAAACCATTCCACAAGATGGTCTATGGTGATCTTATCTTCTAATTCCCACTCAGCATACTTCATCCCATTGATAAAAGCCCAAGCCTGTACTAAATTGTGTACAAATGCCATCTAAAGAAGTGGCTATTTTGTTTCACGCACATTCTCAATTACTATCCACCTTGCACGGTCAGAGGTACAGCTCTCCAAACTAAAAATGACAAAGCCGTTATTTCTCACAATTTAGAAACCTGGTCACCAATAATGTTGGATTTCATTGACTTTGATTCTGGACAAAAAACTTCTTTTTTGGAGGTGGGGTGGGGGCTCTGTATCTTTGCCTAACTCTACCCAACTCCCCCCCCCACCCCCCCAAAAAAATGTACTCATGTCTGGAAGTTTAGAAGTTTGCTTAAGCACAACATTACTGAGTATTGATAATAGCCACAGGCTCCTACTGTGCACCTTGACATTCTATATTTAACAGCTCTTTAGATTTAATCCTTCAAAACAAACTTAAGAGGGAACGTCATGAAGATGCACAAAGTTTCTGGACCTCACATAGTCAAAATATCTCAACGTAGAGCTGAAAATAACATCAGTATTAGTTACAAGAACCAACTTCTGGAAGCATGCTACCTTATAGACAAACAGCATTTATTGTGGCCCATGATTTTGAGTCATCAGGTCCAAACAGCATAATACACACTTTTGGGAGTCCCCCAGGAAGTGCACCACATCATGGTGGGAGCACGTTTGCATCTGTCTACATCTGTGTCCTCCCTTCCTCCCTCCTTACAAAACAACCAGGATTCAATCATGAATGCTCCACCCTTACAACCTAATGTCATCACTTTTCAAAGGTCACACCTGTATACACTATAGTTGGGTTAACCTACCACTCTCTTAATACCATTACCATAAGACTAGATATACTCTGCTGCCTGAGATCAGGAGGACGAGTCATGTCCAAAACACAGCACAATCAATAATCTGAATTATTCCAAAGATCATGCCTCTCACTGCTTCACTATTGTCTTGCCCCTATCAGCAACCACTTCAACAGACAGAAAAAAATTTCACACAATTGGTTTAATAAACATAGACGAATGCGACTGCTATTTCATTCCCACAAATTGGGATACTTTAAACATGTTTTACTTTGGAATCCTTAGGAACAGAGAAAGACTGCTGTAACAGGGGGGGCTGCAAGATTCTACAGGTGGGGAATATCTATGGTAGGCGCCAAGTATGAGGTACCAAAAATCGTAACAAGAAACCAGTATTGCTTGGATACCTGCTATGTGTCTGATACCACTCTCAGAACTTTTTATTCATTTTTGAAACTAATTTTTAGTATAAACCTGTGAGATGTCAATTCATTCATTCACTCATTCCTTTACTGAACAAATATTAAGTACCTACTGTGTTTCATATACTCCTATAACTGTCAAGGAAATAAGGAAGAACAAGCAGGTGCAGGGTAAAGCCACTTTCTGTGACGCCAGCATCCCATATAGGAGCCACTTCATGACCTGGCTGCTGCTCCACTTCCAATCCTGCTCCCTGCTAATGGCCTAGGAAAAGTAGTGGACGACGACACAAGTGTTTGGGCCCTTACACCCTCCCAGGAGACCCAGAAGAAGTTCCTGGCTCCTGGCTTTGGCCTGCCTCAGCCCAGGCTACCGGGGCCAACTGGAGAGTGAACCAGAATGCTGGATGTTGTCTCCCTCCCCCCCTTCTGTAATGCTTTCTCTCAAATAAATTAATTTTTAAAAAGATAGTAATATAGGCTGTGATAGATAGTAAACAAGGTGATAAGCCAGGTAGTAGCTCCAAGGTAACTATTTAGATGAATGTTATATTTTAGTCAAGGTTACTTCTTTCTGGGGACATCTGAGCTCAAGTCAGAGTTACAAGGAGCCAGTCACAGGAATAAAAGAGAGATGGAGGCACAAAGCCATAGAGAGAGAATTGGTTTGATGTTAGAAAAGAGGAAATCCAGAGCAGCTGGAGCTGATCCTGGAGGGTGAGAGGGACACCAGGGACGGACTCTTCTGTGGACTTACAGATCCCAGTGGGAATTTAGGGTTTATTCTGAATACATGTGCAAGTGAGTGATATCACCTCACCAACCATGTCAAAGGACCACTGTGACTGAGCAGCCCTGCCTGGTGCTGGGGGGAAGCGCGGGAGACAGCCGAAGTAAAACATAGAGGAAGGATATCAAGCTATAGACTCACGAGATGATGACAGCTTGTTTTATAACAGCGACTTGAAAGTAGCATTTGTATTAGCATTAATACTAATTAGTTAACTAGTATTAGCATGACTATTAGTAGTATTCCAACTTCATGGAGGAGAAAATTAAGGCTTAAGAGTGATTTAGCCATTTATGCAAAGTGTCGTGGCTCTAGGGTTGAGGGGCTGAGATTAGGACCCTATGGGTCTGACTCCAGGACCCCAGATCTTACCTGCTACAGTGTCTTCTGCAGAGGAGCATGGAGAGAGCCATTTCTGCTTCTCAGATTCCCTTGCTGCTGCAAATCCCATCAAACCACACAGAGGACAGTATGGCTATAGCAGGTGGTTGACCATCTAACCAGTGAGAGATGTTTACTCTTATTGATTAATGAATCCACCAAAACAATTCCAATCGCACAGAAATTATGTCTGATGATTTCCCCTTTCACAGATGCTTCTCTGTATCAGAGACAAAGGGTAGCCTGATGTTTTGGGTCACCAAACATATTTGTTCTTCAGATGTAGCAAATATTTTTTTTTCTTATAGGAAATGTATTTAGCATGACTCACATTTTACATCAAGAAAAATTTTCAATTTTGTGTGTATAAATTCAGGAAATTCCACCAGCCCTGTGAAGATTTTCAGAGGTCCTTGTTATCTTCTCCTGGGGCTCCCTTTTATTTCTTTTATTTTTTTAACTTTTATTTAATGAATATAAATTTCCAAAGTACAACTTATGGATTACAATGGCTTCCCCCCCATACCGTCCCTCCCACCCACAACCCTCCCCTTTCCCACTCCCTCTCCCCTTCCATTCACATCAAGATTCATTTTCGATTATCTTAATATACAGAAGATCAGCTTAGTATACATTAAGTAAGGATTTCAACAGTTTGCTCCCACACAGAAACATAAAGTGAAAAATAATAGATGATTTTTTTAAATGATGATGAAATCAGATCAGACCTATTGTCATGTTTAATCCCAGTGAGAGTCAAGTTGGGAATTGATAATTTCTTTTTTTTTTTTACAGAAGATCAGTTTAGTATGCATTAAGTAAAGATTTCAACAGTTTGCACCCCCATAGAAACACAAAGTGAAATATATTGTTTGAGTACTCGTTATAGCATTAAATCTCAATGTACAGCACATTAAGGACAGAGATCCTACACGAGGAGTAAGTGCACAGTGACTCCTGTTGTTGACTTTACCAATTGACACTCCTGTCTATGGCATCAGTAATCTCCCTATGCTCCAGTCATGAGTTTCCAAGGCTATGGAAGCCCTCTGAGTTCTCCGATTCTTATCTTGTTTAGACAAGGTCATAGTCAAAGTGGAGGTTCTCTCCTCCCTTCGGAGAAAGGTACCTCCTTCTTTGATGACCTGTTCTTTCCAATGGGATCTCACTCACAGAGATCTTTTGCCAGAGTGTCTTGGCTTTCCATGCCTGAAATACTCTCATGGGCTTTTCAGCCAGATCCGAATGCCTTTAGGGCTGATTCTGAGGCCAGAGTGCTATTTAGGACATCTGCCATTCTATGAGTCTGCTGAGTATCTCACTTCCCATGTTGGATCACTCTCTCCTTTATTTATTCTATCGGTTAGTGTTAGCAGGTACTAGACTTGTTTATGTGCTCCCTTTGACTCTTAGTCCTTTCATTATGATCAATTGTGAACTGAAATTGATCACTGGGACTAGTGAGATGGCATTGGTACATGCCACCTTGATGGGATTGAATTGGAATCCCCTGGTATGTTTCTAACTCTACCATTTGGGGCAAGTCAGCTTGAGCATGTCCCAAATTATACATCTCTTCCCTCTCTTATTCCCACTCTTATGTTTAACAGGGATCACATTTCAGTTAATTTTCAACACTTAAGAATAACTGTGTATTAATTACAGAATTAAACCAGTCATATTAAGTAGAACAGACAAAAAAACTACTAAGAGGGATAATGTATTAAGTTGTTTTGATTACTAAAAAACAGGATGCTGCTCTTGGAACTCCAGTGTAACAATAGGGAAGTTGAATAAAGCTGACACTGAAAAGTATTTAAAAGGCAAAAAATGAATTGACTCTGAAAAAAATTATGGTTACCCCCTAACCCAGCTCTCATTACTCACACTGATGGAAGCTTATAACCTCCAGATTCTTCGTTTCCTTTGCACTTGCCCTTCAGTTTCCCAGTCCAGGTCTTCCAGGTCACACCCTCTTAAACTTCAGATACCAAAGCTGGCTGCCTGAGCCAGTGACCTCTACAGTTCTCTCAAGGAATGCCTCTATCATTCCTTAAGTGAGTGACTCTTTTCCACAAATACAGTCTTTTCTCCAAAGCTCTAAGAAACAGTTAATGCTGCTGATTAATTCCCTTTTCCTACATACTCACTTCAAAGACACTTGCCCTTCTTGGGATCTGTAGTTTATTATCTCTTCTTTTGAAGCTAGCAAAGTTTAGTTTGCTTTAAGATAATAGTTTTATGTCTTGAATATTAATGAAGAAGCTCAAATTTGAAACATATTAGGGTAAGTACCATGAAAAGCAATCAAAGATATCTAATATCCCCTACTCTTTTGTAATCTATTGTTTGAAACAGGATGTAGTATCTACTGAGTGCCTACTGTGTGTTTATCTCTATCAAGTATATTTCACACATAATAATCCCTGCCCTATTTTTTTTTTTAAATCTCATGGAGACATAAAAATCAGGATATGTATTTTAACTGATGATTAAACATACTGTATGAGAAGTGTCAAATGAAGACTGTAAATAATTGCTGAAGTCAACAGGGAAAACTCTTGATAGAACTGAGATCAGATCAAGAATGACAATTGTAGGGGGAGAGTAGGCATGTGGTATTACGTGCTGACTTGATTCAGTATCTCCCTTTTCTATTAGAAATGCAAGTGCCAGTTAGATATAATACTTCTCTTAGAGTAATGTGATGTGACGTGGTTTTGGTCTCTGAAAAACAGACACCAAGTGTATAACTTCTAGAAGGAGTTTAAAAAGAAAGTGGCTTTCTTCCTACTTCCTTATTTCTCCATTCAAAAGGATAGTAGGTCGACATATATAATAAGATGGTTTGTGCAGAAAACAGGCAAAGGAGGTGGTAGAGCAGTCAGATGGGAATGATCTACATCTTGAGTGAATGTCTCACAGAATTTAAATGTGCTGAGCCACCCATCTACCTGCACATGGCCACAAGAGAGGAAAAGCAAACTTCTGTAATGTTAGACACGCTGCTTTGTGAGCCTCTGGTTTATATAAACTCAGACTGGACCATAACTAATAAAAGGATGCAGTGATGGGCTCTCAGTTAATGCTTATTGGTTTGTATTTAGATAGCTAGAATTGAAAGGGTATGTAGAGGGAAATAATACCAAAAGCTAGGAAAATTCAAACTGAGACACAAACTCAGTAGCCTAAACAACTATTACATAGCACAAATTAATTAGAGGATCCATGTTGTTCTATCTTGAAAGAAGAGAAACTGAAATGGTGAACAGAGAGGAAGAAGAGAAAGGGATAGAAGAAAGACAGAGAGAAGAAGTAAGACAGGGGAGGTGGTGGTGGTCAAGACTAATTTAGAATTCCAATGTATGCAACTTTGTTTAGCAACTGAGTTTATAGTGGGAGGACTCCCAGATGAGGAAGCAAATCGTAAATGATAAAAGCACTGTTTCTGAGTAGTGGTACCATCAGACTCACTCCATTCTGTTCATATGCATTGCGCTCATGTTCTGAGTAGAAAAGATTTCTTGCAAGCAAAAGCATCTCATTCTTGCTTAGTTTGGACAGCGGGATAATGGCTAAGAGCTCAGGGGAAATGATGGAGATAAGCTTGTAAGGAGATTTAGATGTCAGGAAAGGGACTTGGGCCTCTTTAAAAATGAGGAGTTCTGGAACACTGTCTTGGTTAAGGACTGCCAGAATCAGAGCAATTTCTTAGAGTGGTTTATTAATCTAACAAATCTTTATTGAAGTTGTACTCCATGGTGAGCATGTTGAGATTAATCTGATTATGGTCATATGGAATGGATAGGAACTTTTCCAATGAAATCATCCCCTTGTCAGAAGGGACTGAATGGGCATCCATGAACTGTGAAGCTCTGGTACTTAAACAATATAATAGAAAACTAAGAATTTTATGTTTATTTTAACCTGAAATGTTGTTTTTAACAACTTACAATTGAATACAACTGGTATTTCAAGAAGATATGTTGTGGGCCGGCTCCATGGCGCAGTAGGGTAATCCTCTGCCTGTGGCGCCAGCATCCTATATGGGCGCCAGTTCGTGTCCTGGCTGCTCCTCTTCCAATCCAGCTCCCTGCTTTGGCCTGAGAAACCAGTAGAAGATGGCCCAAGTGCTTGGGCTCCTGCACCCATGTGGGAGATCCGGAAAAAGCTCTTGGCTCCTGACTTCAGATTGGCGCAGCTCCGGCTGTTGCAGCCATTTGGGGAGTGAACCAACAGAAGGAAGACATTTCTCTCTGTCTCTTCCTCTCACTGCCTGTAACTCTAACTCTCAAATAAATAAATAAAAATCTTAAAAAAAAAAAGGAAGATATGTTGCATTTTCCAACAGCTCCTAGCACCTTCTTTGACATGTTGTCCTATACTCTGAGTCACCATGAAGCCACTGCTATGTTGGGGGCAGAGTATGAAATGTAGGCAAGCCTTTGGTTGGGAAAATAGGAGGGCTCTACAGAGAGGATGTGGATGATCCACTTCGTCTCTGTGGTTCTTAATTTCATCACTTGTTCCACACGGTTTTGTTGTGGTCTCCACAACTGTCAGGTCGGCACAATCATCTTCAATAGAAAATGGTAGACCACTGATCCTTCTGCTTTGCAAATTATGTTTGTCATTCTGGTAGGAGATTTAGGGAAGGAGATATTTGGATGAGACAGTGGGTTGAAGTCCCCCCCCCCCCATTTAAGTTTACTCAAAACAGCAAGCTGCTACCTTTGTAATTGGAAATAAGATTTCTGCAGACATAGTTAGTTAAGATGAGGTCCTATCAGATTAGAGTGGACCCTAAATGGTGTATTGTCTTAAGAATGGGAGAGAAAATAGAGAAAGGACAGAGACAGAGACACAGAGATGATACCACAATGGAGGTGAACATGCAAGTGATGCATCTACAAGGTCAAGTAGGCCAAGGATTGCTGGAAACCACAAGAAGCTGCAGAAAGGTAAGGATTCCTCCCTTGCACCTTCAGAGGGAGTGTGACCTTGCCTTGATTTTAGACTTCCAGCTATCAGAACTTTGAGACAATGCATTTGTTGTTTTATGCCCTCTGATTTGTGAATATATAATCAGCAGCCTGGAAAAGACATCACAGACATGGAGAAAGAAAGACCAGCTGAGCTACTACTAAGCAATATCACAGATCCTACACTTTGATCTTAGCCGAAAGGCCGAGAAGCAATATACAAGTCCTGAGTGACCAATACCTTAGTTGTGATGGCATGAGGTCTTAGACATCATAGCAGAAAGAAAATTAAAGGGGTTATGTACAGATAGCATCAAATCATTTAATTTTAAATTCAATGCAATAAATGCAGACTTCTGACTTAACATACCTACAGAAGAAGCAGAAGTAAAAACATCATGGCTGGATATCAGGATGGAGAACAGTAAGTTAAGGATTAAAAAGTCACCCTAAGGATGTGAAGTCTTCACTGGGAGAAACATCAGATGGAGCACACTGCAGAACATGGGGGATGTGCTCATTTTGAGTTTTGAGGTTCAAGTGGACTCTGACAGCTATGCTCTTGGTGGGTTACTTTAGCTTAAGCCAATCTAAAAGGCTAGGATCTTTCACAGGGCTCAGGCAAACATCATGCATTTTAAGGCACACAATTATATTTTTTAAAACAAAATGGAATAAGACTACCTTAAAGTAGTAGATGTTTCTACTATTTTATTTCACAGACTCTGTATTCGTATCAGCACATTAGAAGACAATGTCACAGTTCTAAACAGGCAGTTTTAAAGAATCTTGTTGGGGGATCTGGCTCTGCCACCTTCAACCCCATGACCCCCACCCCCATGGACCCTAGTGAAGACCTCTGTCCCCAGGCAAAGTTAAGGTCAGAATCAAGGTGTTGCTCCTCTTACACTCACTTCTATCATTTTAGCCACACTCCCAAATGATACTGGATTAGAACAAGGAGGGAACTTGGTTACAATTCAAATAGAGAGAACTGGCTCCTTTGTTCTGGGTCATCTCACAGAAGTGCAAATTTTGTTGGCAGTTAGAGGTCAAGCCACAGAGACCTTCAGTAAGGATTATTTTTTCTTAATTTCTCAACTTGGTCAGACACCAAAAATTTATTTTGGTGCCCAAAAAGTGACAGCAATATTTTGCTAGGCTGAAAATGTGCTTTTAGCCAACAGCCAAATGGAAACCTGCATTAGCAGATAAAGTACTAATCATCTGAACTCGAGGAGAGCTGTTTTCGTCAAAGACAAATTCCTAAATACACAGAGTTCAGGGGGTGTACTCACACACAGTCGATTCGTATAAGAAAACCAATCACAAGAGATCATTCAGGAAACTTGGCAATGTCTGGCTAAGCAAGCTCCAGGCCTCTGCCTATGTGCAAAGCGAATCATTTGTTTCCCCTAGAGGAGGTACAATCTTCAGCTGAGGGCAATGGTCAATAACAGTGCAGCGTGATGGAGGTACCCGTTTATGGCGAGATGCACTCTCCACCTGGTCTATGAATAAAAAGACAGCGCTACCTCAGCATTATCATTCCCATGACCTTCATGAGTGGAGCCATTCCAGCAGGGCTTAAAAAAAATAGCAAAGAGAAGAAAATGGAAAATTAGAATGTTAAAATCATAGTATAGCTTGTTTGTGACCTTTAGGAAAAAATTAGACTTCAGTATGTTAGGCGGGAGTGAATACTCTGACAGCTATAAAGTTACAGACTTATTTTTTTTTTTCGGAGCGGCTTTCTACTAAAATCTGAAACAATAAGCAGACCCTGCATGTTTCTTGCTGGCTAATAGCCAGAGGAAAAACACAATTTTGATCTATGCCTAACTATTGGAAGACAAAGACCTTGAATTTCAGAGCACTCTACTACCCTAGAAGCTATTTGCCCGGTGTGATGAAGAGTCGGTTCCTGTTAAGAAGCTGACGCAAAATGTTGCAGATCCAAAGTTACGTAACAATAGTCCTTTCCCTTCAACATGCATGTCAGTTGGTTTACTAAGTGCATACAGCAGGACATGCAAACCTTTGAAGCATACTTCAAGAACAGCTGTGACAGAAAAGATGGCAGGTGTCAGTATATTCTAACTACCTAGGGCATTCTGAGTTAAAAACCAAACTATGATGGTTGTTGGAGCCATGTGCCACAGCCTGGAGATATACTGCTGTTGTGTACAGGATGAACGGGATTTATTGACCAAAAGCAAGGGAATCCTGAGGTTTTTCTGGGTGGATTCATCCTTGACAATAAATAAACAAACAAAAAGCTCCACCCAGGATTTTTTAGCAATTAAGTATTTTCTCTGCCCTAAATTAAACAAAACAAACAAACAACAAAAAACCTTTCTACTTGATAGAGAAAGAAGATTACACATATCTTTTTTCATTTTCTTTGATATCTTTGGATAATCAATTTTCAGCTCAAGCTACTTAATTTAATTCTCAAATATGTATTATCCTTGTTTACTCGCTAAAGTGTATTTTAGTAGGTTACTGATATTTTTTAACAGCCACTTAAATTCTATCTTTTTAAAAGACTGGATCATCACAAAAAATCTGCTTAACCTCCAGGCTTAAATTCAGCGTCAAGGTAATTGAGGATAATATGTTTCAATGATGTACTGACCGCACATAAGACACATCATTAAAGGTCACTCAGAATTAATATGGAGAGTCCCAAGTATCAGGAGTTATTTTGCACAAGCTGCAGAATATGTTTGCGATCTGATTTTGTGGAATATCTATTACAAATGAGAAAAAACCTCAGTGGTTTTTGCAGAATCCCATTTTCTTAATAGGAAATTGATGAATGACAGCATCTGGCAGGAAGAAAAAGCATATGGTCTAACTAAGTGTTTCTATAGAGGTTAAAAACAGCTTTGGAATTTCTCTGGTTGCCTTTGTGATTGACAGCCCATCAAATAAATCATTCACTTTCCTTTCCCTCCTTCGATGGTCCCATGTACTGACAAAGACACAAGGGGGAAATCAACGGTGTGGTGCATGAGAAATTAGACATGCAATGCCCATTAACATAAATGGATTTTTTTTGCACCTAATTCCCTACACACCATGCAAAAATCTACCCGCAGGACATGGAGTATGCATGTTTTCTTGTTCTTTCTATTTATAATTTTTAATTATTAATTTCATATATAATTGGTTTCTTTAGAGAATGAAATGCCTCGTAGGTTATCTAAAACACTGTTTTGGAGTCGTGGGGCTTGATGCTGCAAAAAGATGGGCTGATACTGAAAGATGTTATGGTATGTAATACAAACAATGAAAATTAGGCTGAGAGGTCTTAAATGAAGTTAGGCTAATTAAACAATTCTCAGCGTTTAAATTCTCACTACCTTCTCCAGGGTATGCTGCCAATCATCTCATCTTGGGAGACTGCTCTGGTTTGCCCTCACCTCCAGGCTCAATTAATAAATGTAACCCTCAAACAACTTATCAAATAGTTTGACTGTAAAAATGAAAACTGTGTTGGTGTTTTCCATCCCCTTAATTTCTCTCCCTGTCTCTCCCCAAAGAAATTTCCAGAGTCATTAGGAAACAATCTAAAACACGGAGTCTTGTTTGCAGTAATCATTACATGTTCTAGAATTTCCCCTCCTCATTGGTCCCGTTGTAGCCCAGGCTTTGCTTGCCTTCTTCCAGCGGCCAGAAAAGCAGCGTCTCACGAAGCAGACCATTCTTTTGTCCAGCATCCTCTGTTACAGCAACTGGTCTCCAGGAGGGTCCTCAGTGATCTCCCCCTCTTGGTACTCACAGTTCTGCACAGTGGGGTCTTCACCTCGTTACCATGAAATGGGGTTATCGACGTTACCCTTGAACTCCGCAGAAGTGACGGTATGTGATTTCTGAAACTGAGTCGTGAAGAGACTGCAGCTTCCAGCTTGTTCTCTCCTGTATCACTGGCTCCCAGGGAAGCCAGCTTCCATGGTGTGAAGACACTCAAACGACCCTGTGGAGAGGCCTCTCCAGGGGGAGCCACATGTGGAGAGACAGGGAGGCCCCCTGCTAGCAACCAGCAGCTCCTTGCCAGCCATGGGAGCCAGCCCCTTTGCAGTGAACCAACCAGTCTCTAGCATACTCTAAGATGAATAGGGCCTTGGCCACCAACTTCACTACAATGCTTTGAGAGATCTTAAGAGAACCAGTCAGCTAAGCCACAGCTGACACTCACCTACCAAAACTTTAAAATAATAACAATTTATCACTATTTAACAATACTCAGCTTGGGATAATTTTTGATCCCATATTTTATAGCAAATTTTATAGAGAATATGTAAATGACTAATACAGACTGTAATGAATTTTTGGTTGTTGTTAGTTGAAGACTTGGAAAATAAGTGAAATTCCCCTGTCATCGAACTCCAGTTGCTAAAAAGTCTTTCTGATTCTGGCCTCTCGGGTAAAATATTCTCAGTGACTTCAGTCCTTTCGTGCTCGGCCCTACTTTCTCACTCTACAACTTCTTTCTGGGTCAAGACTTCAGCCATTATTAGAAGGACACTTCTCATGCCTCGCACTTGCATTGCAGGTTACCTTTTACGTAGTTTTGCCATACAGCCTAAAAACACCTAAACCCTACAGGATGTGAACGAAACACATCATTCATCCTTTTCATCCAAAATTGCTTTTTAAAATGTGTGGTCTGTCTTGGTATGTTGTCAACAGCTAAGTTTTCCAAATAACAAAGCCAACAAATTAGACACAGAATTCTGAACACATCACTCCCTTGCTTAAGGTTTCTCTGGCACTCTCCACTGCCTTTAGGACAGAATGAACCTGACCTTCTAAGCCTGACAAGCAACAGATTCAGAATCTAGTCAGTGATTTTTTCCAATCTCATAGATCATTTCTGTAACTAACCCTATTCATACTTAATTACCTCCTAGCTATTTCACATCCTAAGGCCTGCTCTTCTCTATGTTTTAAATGGCTTTTTTTTTTTTTGTCATCTTGTCTTCCCAACCCCAAAACTTACACAATCCAAAAGAGAAGGCACATTGCCTCTTTAAGATTCACTTTCTAGGTAAACCCTTCCCTACTTCTTTCTCTTATATCATAGTTCCCGTATAACCCTCAAAGTTGTTACTGTGTTTCATGGAGTATTGTGTTTGTTCATGCAGGCATCCTTATCAATCTGATGTTTCTAGAGAGTACAAGCCTTATGCAAATTTGTTCAGTCATGCATCTACTCAGAAATACTTTTTAAAGTACTTTTTCTACTGCATAGCAGTGACTATTGGCAAGTGCTAGTGATGCAGCAGTTAACAAAGGAGACAAAAGCTATGTCCTCAAGAGGTTTACAACCTACTAAGAGGCAGTGTGTGTGTGTGTGTGTGTGTGTATATATATGTATATATATATATCTGAAAGTGCAGTATATAAATCTATATGTATAATGTAGCATATAACTATATGTGTGTGTGTTTATAAGTATACTCCCTGAGCAGAAACTAGAACTAAGCAGTTACTATTGAGAGGATGCACAAGTTGGTATAGTGTGGGTGTTATATGTGGTTATCTGGAAGGTCAGAGAAGTCTAGATACCTATGGCAGTGACGTCTCAAGTAGAAGGAGGAAGACAGAGCCCTGAAGCTGGAAAACACTCAGCACGTCCCAGGCATTTCCAGCAGGCAGTGCTATGTGGCTGGAACACAGCAGGCAAGGCGGAGGCAAAGCCAGGTGCAGGAGCCAGGTGCTTCTCCTGGTCTCCCATGGGGTGCAGGGCCCAAGCACTTGGGCCATCCTCCACTGCACTCCCAGGCCACAGCAGAGAGCTGGCCTGGAAGAGGGGCAACCAGGACAGAATCCGGCGCCCCAACCGGGACTAGAACTCGGTGTGCTGGCGCCGCAAGGCGGAGGATTAGCCTATTGAGCCGCGGCGCCGGCCAACACACACAAGATTCTTAACACCTTTGAAAGACTTTCTGAATAACTGACCATCACTGATATTCATAACTACCAGTTAAATATCTACTGTAGAGTCCAGCAGACCAATGCAAACACAGTTCATAGAGTCCATTTTAGTTGATCTATATCCCTTTACGATTATCAAATTCAGAACTAGAATAAGACACACCAGTTTTATCTGACAAGTAGCGTGAAGGCAGATGCATAACCCATGGGGATAAATCAGTGTGTCTCATAGACTTTTTCTCCCAACAGGCAAAAGAAACTATTGACACATTTATATTATAGTTAATAAGTTCCAGACCTGGGCAGCTGGGTTCAAGCAGAATCCAAGTAGAGGAGATAATACTTACTTACCTTATTTATACTAGTTATATATACTAGTAATATATATAGTATATTAGTAATATATATAGTATATGTATATACTATATATAGTAATATATATAGTAATACTAGTAATATACTAGTAATAAGATACTAGTTATCTTATTTAATAATTTAATTATATCCTGAAGATACATAATGTTCTAGTTCAGTTCAACAAACACTTAAAGTAGTGAGCATTTAATACAGGCCAACTCTTTCCTATGGCTCAGATAAGCTTGGCATGGCAGAACAGAAGCTTCACCAAGATGGTTTTGCAGACTTGCTTTATGTTTGTTGCCTACATTGCTGAGTATCTCGAAGCGTGACCTACACTGTAGGCAGCCATCGCTTTGGGAGTCAACCAAAGTACTCCGAGGTGTGCTCTTTTTATGTCTTCCGTGTGCTTGACTTTCTTGCTTTTGGGGCCCCCTTTTTCAACTTCCCAACAGTTTTCCTGGGAATATGTTCCAAACAGATAAATGCTTAACAGACACATATGCTTTTATTTTTTTTTTAATTTTAATTTTTTTTTTGACAGGCAGGGAGTTAGACAGAGAGAGACAGAGAGAAAGGTCTTCCTCCCGTTGGTTCACCCCCCAAATGGCCGCTACAGCCAGCGCACGCTGCGCCAATCCAAAGCCAGAAGCCAGGTGCTTCCTCCTGGTCTCCCATGCGGGTGCAGGGCCCAAGCACTTGCCTTCCTGGGCCACAGCAGAGAGCTGGACTGGAAGAGGAGCAACCGGGACAGAATCCGGCACCCCGACCAGGACTAGAACCCCGGGGTGCCGGCACCGCAGGTGGAGGATTAGCCAAGTGAGCCTGTGTGCCGGCCGACACATATGCTTTTCTCTTCTCCTCCCTACAGGTTTTTCTGAATGACTCACTATATAGATTTATTGTATCAATGCTCCTTTTTATAAGGTTATATTATAGTCCTTCTTGCACTGTCTCTTCATCCTTTATCTTATCTTCAAGAATCCCAAAGGGAATTGACTCTATCATCATTATAGTTATGATAAAAAAATAAATTGGTCCTAGACTGACATTATAAGCTCTTGGTAAACCAATGCTGAGTTTAAATTATTATCATTCCTTTCTCCAAGTGCTCAAAACAACTTCCTAGAATTTTAGACCATAAGCTTTGTGATAAACAAACATCTTTTTTATCTATGGAAGCCATATTCAATTTTTCAACTCATCTGCTCTTTACATGTCATTCCTTTCTCTATAATCTCTGTTCTCTTAAAATCTGAACTAATGACAGAGTATCACACAACAGAACATCAATAGATCTGAACCCTGGTCCTAGATAATTCACACAGTAGTTAGACAAGAAATATCACTGGTTCCAAATCTTTTTTTTTTTAAGAAAAAAAGATTTATTTATTTCAGAGGAAGAGTTACAGACAGTGAGAGGGAGAGACAGAGAGAAAGGTCTTCCATCCACTAATTCACTCTCCAAATGACTGCAGTGGCTGGAGCTGGGGCAATCCCAAGCCAGCAGCCATAAGTTTCTTCTGGGTTTCCCAAGTGGGTACAGGGGCCCAAGTACTTGGGTCATCTTCTACTGCTTTCCCAGGCCATAGCAGAGAGCTGGATTTGATGTGGAGCAGCCAGGACAAGAACCAGCACCTAGATGGGATGCTGGCATTGCAGGCAGAGGCTTAGCCTACTATGCCACAACGCCGGTTCCAATTCTATCACATAAAAATGAAAGACTGGGCCCAAATATCCATGAGTATTTACTCATGGTTTAAAGAAATGATCCACTTTCACTCATTAGAAAACTATCAGGTGTAATTTTTGGTTTTATTTAATATTAGTCACGTTGCCAAGTTATTTAAAACTATAAAAACTAGAGTTTATGGAGCTTAGCATAGCAGTTGAAATGCCACCTAGGATACCCACACCCGATGTGATCAGAGTGCCTGGGGTTGAATCCAACTCCACTTCTAATTCCAGCTTGCTGCTGTTGTGAACCATAGAAGGCAATGGTGTTTGCTCAAGTACTTGAGTCCCTGCCACCCATATTGGAGACATGAAAGAAATTCTGGATTCCTAGATTCAGTCTGGTACAGCCCTGACTACTGCAGGCATTTGGAAAGTGAATCAGTGAACACAAGATTTCTCTGTGGGATCTGCATTGTGGTATAATGTGCCCATCTGAGTCCCAGCTGCATCACTTCTGATACAGGTCCCTGCTAATATGCTTGGTACAGCAATCAAGATGGCTCAAGTGCTGGGACTCCTGCACCCATGTGGGAGATTGGGATAAAGCTCCTAGAAGCTGGCTGTGGTCTGACCTAGCTCCAGCTGTTGTAGCCATTTGGGGAGTGAACTGGTAGATGAAAGATCTCTCTCTCTGTCTCTCTCTCTCTCCTGTGCTCTCTGTAACTCTGTCTTTCAAATAAATAAAATAAATCTTTAAAAAATCTCTCTAGGTTTTTGTCTTTTTGCCTTTCAAATGAATAAAAATAAAATCAATAAAAATTTTTAAAACTAGTTATGAATAATAAATAACATGGAAATATTTATGATATGGACAATTGAGTACTAGTATAATGAATACTTTCTTTACTCTTAATATGTTTCAGTAAAGTTTGTAGACTGTATCTAGATCACAAGTAGTATATTAATATGTGCTTTTTATAAAAAGAATTTCAAATTTCCTTTCAATTGCAGTTTTACTCCTTTGAGCGAGAGGCAAATGACAAGATAAATAAACACAGATTTCATACAAAGAATACAGACTTTATAAAATATGTTTTTAAAGTCAGTAGACACACAAACAGTTCTAACATTCATGTTGGAAATAAAGCCTGAGGAGGGAAAAATTTGATTAAAACACTTTAATTTTCAAAATGTCCAGTTTTTTAAGAAACTATGACTTAGTTTACAGAAGAAATGAACAAGAACTGTTTCTAAGGAAGCACAGATATTGGACTCAGTAAACAAAGATTTTAAATTCACTTTCATAAATACATTCAATGAAATAGGGAACACTATGGACAAAGAGTTCAACAAAAAAAAAACATTATGATAATGATGCATAAACAAACACAGAATGCTATAAGAAAATAAAAATTATAAAACAGAACTAAAGAGAAATTCTGGAGCTTTACAGCACAGTAACCAACATAAAAAATTGACAAGAGTGCTTAAAGAGTAAGCATGAGTAGGGAGATGAAAAGACACATGAACTCGAAGGTAGGCAAACATAAATTACAAATTCTAAGAAGCAGAAAGAAAAGCAAATAAACAAAAGTGAACAGAGTCCAAGACACACATGTGATATTGTTAAATGTGTTATTTGTAAAATGTGAATTATAGAAGAAGAGGAAGATATGAAAAAAATCTATAAAGAAATTATGGCCCAAAAGTTATCAAATTTGATAAAAAGATATCTATCTACACATATAAGAACCTCAGTGAACTGTAACAAGGATAAATGCAAAGCAATTTACATCAAAATAGACCACAAATCATCAAATACCAAAATGCAATAGAAATTGCAAATGCCACGGCAAAGGAAGAATCTTGAAAGCAGTGAGGGAGAAGAGGTTCATCAGGTACGGGTACAAGGTGTGCTCCCTAAGATTAGCAGTGGATATCTCATCAGTAACAACTGAGGTCAGAAGAGAATGAGATGACGCTGCAAAGTGATACAAAAGAAAGAGACCCGTCTTCTGAGCATATCATACGCAGCAATATCATCCTTAACAAAACGAGAGTAAGCTAAAGATGTTTCTAGCTGAGGAGCAGAAGCTGAGGCAGTATCAAGCATTACTAGGATAGCTACTCTAGATGAAATGCTAAAGGGGACCCTTCAGGCTAAAAATAAAGGACATTAAAATGCCATTCAAAACCATATGAAGGAATAAAAAGCTCTGGTAAGGATAATTACCTAAAAGTTAAGTTTTGTGGCACTGTAACTGGATGAGCTGATCACGAAAGGATCTTACACATGACAATTCTAAATGTTTCTCTCTCCAAGTTTAAGTCCTTCAAGCTCATTTTGCTATTTATTCTAATTGACTATGAACAGTGGGAACTTATAAGTTTCATACCCAATATATTCTATATATACTAATATATATTATTACTATGGGTATGATTTCATTTGAAAGAAGAGAATAAGCATAAGAACAGTCTCCATAGGGCAGTGGCTGAAAAATTCAGTTAACTGAATCCAATCTAAGCGCTGCAAATGTACACTTCCTTAAAAATTAAAAAAAATACACAAAATATTTATGGCCAAGTTTATAGGTTTTTTATTAATTACCTGGATAAGATAGCCTTTCTTATTTGAAAAGTATAATACTATTCACTAAATTTTCTTTTAATATGTTAATGGTTTTGTATGTTTAGTTTACTTAATCCACAAGACATTTTTCTTTGCGTTAGGTTATTGAGTAAACATTTCCCCCACGGGGCCGGCACTGTGGTGCAGCAGTTTAAAGCCCTGGCCTGCGGCGCCAGAATCCCATATGGGCGCCGGTTCATGTCCCAGCTGCTCCTCTTCTAATCCAGCTCTCTACTGTGGCTTGGGAAAGCAGTATAAGATGGCCCAAGTCCTTAGGCCCCTGCACCCATGTGGGAGACCCGGAAAAAGCTCTTGGCCCCTGGCTTCGGATAGGTGCAGCTCTGGCTGTTGTGGCCAAGTGGGGAGTGAACCAGCGGATGGAAGACCTCTTATTCTGTCTCTACCTCTCTCTGTAACTCTGTCTTTCAAATACATAAAATAAATCTTTAAAAAAACATTTTCCCCAATATTACAGTATTAAAACAGAGCTGTTTATTAAAGAGGTTACCATTCCTTCTTCCTGCAATAGAAATTGTTTAAAATGCAAGATTATCCATATACTATATTTCCAATACTATGTAGGTTTATTTCTGAATTCTCTGTCCTTAAATTGCTATCTGTTTATCTGTTCTCATGTCAGGCCTGCAATGTCTTAATTATTACAGCTCTTTGAGTATGTTTTTCTATTTTTCATTACAAGTTTCAGCATGTTCGTTAAGGACATGGTTCGTTCTTGAATGTTTCTATTCTCTAATATTTCTCTTTAAATAATTTTTTTTTATTTTTTTATTTTTGACAGGCAGAGTGGACAGTGAGAAAGAGAGACAGAGAGAAAGGTCTTCCTTTTGCCGTTGGTTCACTCTCCAATGGCCACCGTGGCCAGCGCGCTGTGGCCGGCGCAACACACTGATCCGAAGCCAGGAGCCAGGTGCTTCTCCTGGTCTCCCATGGGGTGCAGGGCCCAAGGACCTGGGCCATCCTCCACTGCACTCCCTGGCCACAGCAGAGAGCTGGCCTGGAAGAGGGGCAACTGGGACAGAATCCGGCGCCCCGACCGGGACTAGAACCCGGTCTTTAAATAAATTTTTAAGTTATCTTGTCAAGTTCCACTGAAGTGAAACTGTGATATTGATTGAGACTGCATTGAACTTATGGATTCCAATTTATGTTGAGTCCTCATATCAATACACTAATGCCTCTTCATTTATTTAATGGGTAGTGGTGAAGAATGCAAGCTCTGGCCCTTTCTTTCTGCTTGGTTTGGGCAAGTTATTTCGCCAGTATGAAGAGTGAAGATTCAATTATTTACTTTATATCAAGCTTTTTGAAGAAATATGAACCACTTATTGAATAACATAAAAGTTTTCCTCTAAGAGATAGTTATATAGTATTTGTTCATGGAAAATAAAACAGGGCAAACTTAATTTGGTAACCAATTATTTTCTCCACTAAGCACCTAAATGCTCTTTTATGGAATAGCGGTTGCATGTAATGTAGGGCAAAAGGTTTATTCATGCATCAGCTGGTTGACATGTGAGTTGTAGCCATGTGCTGGGTCTCATAAAGCCTCCCAATCCCCCTTCCTAACATCATTTACCTTCAATGTTTCTAGGAGAATCTAAAATAATAATACAACATACTAATATTTATCAAGCACAGAGTATATGACAGAAATTTTATGAATTATAATTTATTATCCAAAATTTCCAACTTATTATGTATTACCACTGTCTTCATTTCATAGATGAGAAAATTGACACACCAAGAGGCTCAGTGATGACCTAAAGATGATAAAACTAGCCAGTACTCTCAACCACTAGGCTACGCAGTTTTCATTTTTCACACAGAAAGCAAGTTGCAAAAAGAGATACTTAACAAGTAATACATCTTTGACTTTTTGTTATTATTATTATTACTGTTATTATTATTATTAACATTAGGGCATGATCTCAATTCAGAGAGAGAGAGTAAATGTATACCAAAGATCAATATAAGTGTAACTGAGACTTTAATTTGTGCCTAGCAAAACAGATTGTGTATCATTTGTGACTAATGTCATGGTGTAGAAACCAAGAACTGAGTAAATGGCCAAGAAGGACAATGCTTAAGTCAATGGCCTTTTGAGTTACCAAACTATATTTTCTGTCTTAAAGGTACATTTGTGGTTACTATGAATAGACACCCGTATTTTTAGTCCAGGACAGGATTCATGGGTGTATTTGAAAAACCCAACTGGAAAAAAAAAATCCATCTCTACAATACAGGTCCTTTAGACAGTGTGGGTATTTTTAGCTTCTTTTTCCATAGTACCTACAGATAGCAGGAAGGATATACACTAAGACATAGGTGCTATGATCTACCATAAGTATAAGATTTGGTCACGCTTAGCATTATATCAACTTGTATGACTAACGGTCTTCTTACTGGTGGTAAAGTTATAACCTCATTAAAAGAAAGCAACATGATTTATCATATCGACCTCTAAGCATACACAATTTATTACTCATGGAAAGGTTCCAGATTGACACTTGGTAATGATGAGTCACTTTCTTTACATAATAGAGAAACTGGAGGTTCTCAATGCCAAATCTGCAGGTAAAGTCAAGAACTTCATTCACTGATACAAATATGGCAACAAAAGCTTCAGGTATTCAGCTTAACTTTTAAGTGTCTATTTGTAACTAAGAATCGTCCAAAATGAAATCCAAACACTAAACTTTTAAGCAAGTTTTGAATTACTGCTCAACTGAATTCCAATTTGAACCAAGGCCAATTTTATTAGCAGCTATGTTTATAAGACACATTTAAATTCAAAGAATATGAGGAATTGAAGTCACTCAAACAGTGGTGTCCAACATATTTTCAAAAAAAAAAAGAAAGAAAAGAAAACCAATACATAAGAATTAAAAAAAAGTTCCATTAAGAAACACGTTTTATAAAATAATGGTAATCACTCTAACAGTATTTCTGGCCTGAAAAATGAAGCACAGTTGAACATTAATGGCCCCTTTTACACATAAACTTGAAACTTCTGACCAAAGAAATAAAAGCTTCAGAAAATGTATATCTTTTTTTTAGTGTAAGCATATAAATCTTTTGTTTGAAATGGCACTCTCTTTTTAAAAGCTGAGAGAAAGTGACCAGTATATTATACCTTACCAAGTTTAAATACCAGAGAAGAATTCTAAAGTTTTCTTTTGTTCACAAGATTACGTGCTTGCTTATGAAAACTAAGTCTATATCTTACACAACTATAAGCTGAAGCAACTGGACTAGGATACAATAGTCCAGATAATATAGTTTGGCATGGTTTGATCATGTCATTAATTTATAATAGTTTAGGTATTTTTTTATCCCTTTCTTGATGTACCTGGCATCTTATTCCTGGCTTTAAATGCTGACATGTCCTGGGCATAAAGTCTTAAGTGTCTATAACAGACAGGATGACTCCAAAACATTTTTCCTCAAAAGAGCTTTCAAAATCAGTCCCCATCAGGGTATAGAAGGGTTACAAGACTATTTTTGCCAATAATCATTATTTTTCACATTATTCTAGGTTATATTTCATGTATTATCCAATTCCCTAAATTGCTTACATCCACTTGGAGGTTTTTCAAAATTCCAAAGTTTCTATCAACCAAAATAATTTAGGGGAATGTGCCAACATTGCTTGCTAGCTCTCCTGGGCCTCTTGCATGAAAGCAATGACTAATGAAGAGAAAATTTATTTCTGTCTCTTCAATGTATCCCACTGTTCCTTTTTCCCTCACTTGTCCAGAGTTTATTCAACTCAAATAATTTTATTTTCAATTTTTTAGTTATTTGAAAGGCAGACATAGACACACACACATCTTCCACCTGCTGTCTTATTCCTCAAATGCCATTAAATAGCCAGCACCGTGTCAGGCCAAAACCAGAAATCCAGAATTCAGTGTGAGTCTCCCACATGGGTGGCAGACACTCAAGTTCTTGAACCATGTCCTCCTGCCTCTCAGGGTATAGATTAGCAGGAAGGTGGAATCAGAGGTAGAGGCAGGACTAAAATCCAGGCACTCCTACACTTATGTCTTTAGAGAGAATATCACAAATTCCTTCATGCTGAAATCTAAGCTAACCAAACACCATTTACTTACTCTTTTGAAAATTTCATGTAAATTACATTTCAGTTTAGCTTTCTGCATTTGCCTTCAAAAGCCTACCAAACCAGCTTTGGAGTTCAGATTACCTTTGTTTCCCCAAAAGTGGAGCTGATGATCATATGAAATGTCTAATATGGATTATTTTTCATCAAATAGCATTAGAAGCTCATTAGATCATATTTGGAGATCAAGGAAACAGATTTTAGATCATTAGAAAACTGATTTCTGAATCCTGGATTGTCGCTCCCCCTCTTCGCAGAGGAACGACACAGGACCCTGCACTGTTCTTTTGTCTGCTCGGCCCTCCCCGGGTTTGCTGCTGGTTCTTCCCAGGTTGGCTGCCGACCCCCCCACCTCCGTGGAGGGGCGGGCCCCCCTGCCACTTTCCCCACTTCCGCGGGGGAGCGGCACACCGCCGGCCGGCTCTCTCGGGGGCTGCTCAGGTGTTCCTTCAGATAGATTGTTCCTGGTGCATGTTGTCTCTCTCCTCCTTTATAGTCCTCTTCCACCAATCCCAACTCTGCTACCCACAAGCCGAGTATGCTGCTTTCCTCCAATCAGGAGCAGGATCAGCTCCTGCAGGTCATTGGTCAAACTGGAGGCAGCTGCGTAGAAGCTGTTTACTCCTCTCCCAGCGCCATATTGTGGGAGAGCAGATGCATAGAATAAGTCTTAATTCGAGTAACTTAGTCTAGTCCGAGTTGCTCCCCACACTGGATCTGCATTTGTTTGGGTAAATAATTTAACTTCCTTAAGCCTCAGCTTCCCTTTTTACCAGATGGGGGAAAATATCAACCTGAGAAGGTTAAGACAGTAAATGACATGATGTGTGTACAGCACTTAGCATCTCATTCTTATCATTTCCAAAAATGTCAGGAAAAAACTTTGTTAATGCTGTCTTGATTTAATATCACCCCAAAAAACACATTTGAGGGGGAAGGCATTGCGCACAGCAGGTTAAAGTGTCCCCTTTGATGCCTGTATCCCATATCTAAGAGCCTGTATGCTGCTTCTGTTCTAGCTTCCTGCCGATGCAAAAGGGAAAGAAGCAAAGGACAACCCAAACATCTGAGTCCCTGCTACCTCTGTGGTAGACTGGGATAGAATTCCTACCATAAGTTTGGCTGAGCCTTGGCTATTGTGGCCATTTGGGGAGTGATCCGGTAGAGTGAAAATTGATTCATTCTCTCCCCCCCACCCCATTCACTCTGCCTTTCAAATGAATAAGTAAATAAAAAAATCTTTAAGAAAACAATATACAGTTTGGGTTATGTGAGTAACAAGAGAACATAGTTCCTTGGAATGCAAGGACTGTGGGGGCTTACGCCTTCTTCTACCAGCAAAAACAGGCCAAAGACAGTAAAATGTTCACTTGAAACCACGGTCTCCTCACATATGGAATAAATTCTGAACTACGTAACATGGCTCTTACTGCTTAAATTGTGTAGAATAGGGTGATGCTTGCTTTATCCACATGTTGGTTGACCTGCCCATGTGTAGAGCAGCCTAGACACTGGGCAGTTTACATGAACTTCCAAGTCTTCTCTTGGCCTTAGACTGTCATGCAACTTTACCATCCTTAACATAGCTGTGGTTTACAAATGGGGGTATGAGGCAGGTCTCAGTCAATAAGAATTGTTTCAGGGATGAGTATGTGATAAAAGCTGGCTGAATCAGAGTGAAGAGCCCAACTTTGTTCAATTGTTCAGTTAAAAGAGCCACTTTCAATTCTGAATGGCTAAAAGGAGAGAGCATGTAACCTTGCTCCACTCACCAGCCCTTCAATGACAGAGAAGGGAGGCTACTTAGGGAGGCCAAACCATAAAAGGCAGAGAAGAGAGCTAAAGAGAAATGTAAGTTTTTTTTTTTTTAATGATCTTATTGGATCACTGGATCAACCTTTACCTGCAGTGTACTTCATTAATCCCTTTCTTTACTTCGCAGTCAACTTAAACATTCTTTTAGTTGCAGTCAAAAGTTATTTAACTCATATATATACCAGTTCTCAGAGTTTGCAAATCGACGGACCAGAATCAAAATTAAGGTCAAGGTTTGTGGTAGAATAAGATATTCACTCAGCAGGCATACACATCTCCTGCCCCCTCATCCCCACCCCAAATCCCAATGAACGAATGGTCCACTTAATCCGAAGGTCAGTGCACATAAATACTTAGCATGACATAGTCCTCTAGAGTTTAAGTCTGGCTGAAAGCACTGATGGTTTAAGAGAAGAAATTCACTGAAACAACTTTGCTAACTGCCCTAAAGGAAATGTACAGCTTAAACTACTTGTCTTTCATTCATTAACCCAATTTTGTTCATTGCCTTTCTTTTCCATGCCATGTGGTGTTCTAGATGCTTGGATACTCTATCAAAAAAAAAATACTGAGATCAACTGAGAGTTTTGGAGATTTCTATACTCATGAAAAGCAGTACACCAGAAGCTAAAATAATAATAGAGTCTATTTAAATGCAAGTGTGGATCTTAGATTTTTGAAACCTCATATTATTTGTCTTAAATGCAAACTTTAAAATTATAGTTATCCATGGAAGGGTTTTGAAATCACGTCATAGATTGTGGGAAATTCACAAACGGTTGAAGCAGAAGAACAAGGTCTATCACTCCATTGTGGACCTGACCTGGGTCAAGGTCTAAGCTGACTGCTGCTCTCTGACTCACTTTGTTTATTTTTTTTAAGGGCAATTAACAAAACCAAACATGATCAATGTCTTCTTACCTTCTCAAATGCTCTTCCCTCAGAGAAAGTATTAACTGGATGCTCTTTTGAAAATCAAACTCATAATTATAAGGAAAATATTAATAAATAAAAATTGAGAATACAATTAAACATTACACGAAAGGAGAATTGAAGAGAAAACATAATAAAGGTTTTACCTATGAGTTTGGGAAGTATATTTTTTAAAGACTTATTTATGTGAAAGGCAGAGTTACAGAGAGGCAGAGGCAGAGAGAGAGAGAGAGAGAGAGAGTGAGCGAGCTCGTCCATCCACTGGTTCACTCCCCAAATGGCCAGAATGGCTGGAGCTTTGTCAATCCAAAGCCAGGATCCAGGAGCTTCTTCTGGATCTCCCACAGCGGTACAGGGTCCCAAGGCCTTGGGCCATCGTCTACTGCTCTCCCAGGCCACAGCAGAGAGCTGGATCGTAAGTGGGGCAGCCGGGCCTTGAATCGGTGCCTTCATGGGATGCCAGCACTCAAGGCAGTGGCTTTACCTGCTATGCCACAAAGCCAACGCCAGGGAGGTATATTTTAAAATAATGCTTCATAGAAAGAAAAACTCTCCTTATGCCTCAAAAATGTTAGTTTATCATCAACAGGATTTTTGTTTCTTTTTTTCTTTCTCTTCCAGCTTGTATCAGCAATGGTGAGCTTTTATTTTGAATGATTCTGATTGCAAATCAGCCTTTTGATTTAATCATTTCCTCTGGAAAGATGCCACTTACTTAACAAGGGTCAAAGTGCCATTGGGGAAAGCAGAAGGCAGATCTAGCCAGAAAATAGATGCCAGTCACATACTGCAATTGAATTTCATATGCACAGATTCAAAATTGAACCAAATTGGTGTCTCTCAAAACCAGATCTGTGGAAACAACTTCCTTCCAGTAAAAGTCTAAGGTCTGGTGTTCTCCTTTTGATGCCAGTGTGCAGGATGTTATAGATTCATTGGTCACATCTAAGCTGTATTCCCCAGATGCCAAAATTATCGAACAACCTGAACATCACATCTTCATGCCTAAGTGCAGAATTTCTTCTGGGAAATTTCATCCACATCATAATGAACAAATTCTCAGGGGAATAGTTTTCAAATTTAACATGAAAGAATTATAAAGAATGTAAAAATCACAGTGTGGTGAGTAGTGGAGAGAAATGGGTGACTGCAAAAGAAGATGAACGGCCGGCGCCGCGGCTCACTAGGCTAATCCTCCGCCTAGCGGCGCCAGCACACCGGGTTCTAGTCCCGGTCGGGGCGCCGGATTCTGTCCCGGTTGCCCCTCTTCCAGGCCAGCCCTCTGCTGTGGCCAGGGAGTGCAGTGGAGGATGGCCCAAGTGCTTGGGCCCTGCACCCCATGGGAGACCAGGAAAAGTACCTGCCTCCTGGCTCCTGCCATCGGATCAGCGCGGCGCGCCGGCCGCGGCGGCCATTGGAGGGTGAACCAACAGCAAAAGGAAGACCTTTCTCTCTGTCTCTCTCTCACTGTCTACTCTGCCTGTCAAAAATAAAAAAATAAAAAAAAAGAAGAAGATGAAAATAACTTCAACAGGGGTACAATTTTTGGAAGACAAATATTCAATAGGTAACAGGATCCTTAAAAATAAGCCAGCTCTGACCAAATAATCTCACTTTTATGAATGTCCTAAAGAAAAAAATCAAAACAGTGTCTCAAAGCATATGTATTTTCATCCAATGAAATACTATGTAACACTGAATAATCAATTATTGCTACTTGCATGAACATGGATCAGCTCGCACACAATGCTCTGAAAAAAGCAGTGAGATATAAAAGAATATATGAAATTGTATGTATTATTTATAAAACTCAAAAGCAGACAAAACCACACAATTTACTATTTATAGCTAGCGAGCCAGTATCATTATGAATAAGAGCAAAGAATCATGATGAAAATGCAAGGAGAAACATGAAATCTTAGGCAAGGGTTGGGATCTAAGTGGGAAACATCCACACAATTCAGACTTGAGATACAAATGTAGAACTAACCAGATTTCTTGGAAATTTTGATTACTTTTTCATAAATGAAATTACTGCTGGGCCATGAAATATACACTCAGTAAAGTGGCTTTGAAAAGCAACCTTGTTCTATTAACATTTTCAGAAAAGAAGATACTCCCAACTGAAACATTAGGGTGTACATAATTAAAGAAAAAAAAAGGAAGGAATTATCTACTGATATTACAAAATCCCAGTTCTTTCTCTATACCTTGGCTTTATTAGTGTGTTATGGAATATAAAGCAGTTAGTAGAATTCTTATTGTTGGTATAGGTAAAGGATGTGAAAGATTTGCACATAAAATACAAAATGGTACATGCAATGCTAGAGAATATTTTGTGGGAACATTTTTAGTGACACTGGCAGTGAAAATGGTTCTTTTGTCTTTATTATTCTATACTGCAGTTATAAAAGTTATAGACAGATTTAAACCTAAGATATATTTATTCTTAATATTGCATGTGATTTGAAAGACAGTAATAGATGGAAACAAAGTAGAAAGATTTGGAGCAAGATTAAGATCAGGGCTAAATGCTACAGAAGAAGAAGAAATAATGAAATGGAAATTTTCAGGACAGTAAAATTAGTTAAAAATAGTCATAAAAAATATAAAAAGAATATGAAATGGTAATTTAGAATAGAAATCAAATAGAGAGATAAAATTTGATTTTAAGATATAAGTGGGAAATTAAAGTGCAAGTAAGTGAAGTTCTAACAAGTAAGTATTAAGTGTAATTCTATAAAAAATTCTCACTTATAATTGCAGTAAGTAAAGTGGCAATTCAACTCACATCAAGAACAAGGAAGAAGGGAAAAAAGGTAAGAATAACTTGTACAATGTAAAAACGTCCATGCAATTTTGGCATGGTATACGATGAAAAGCTGAAAATAGAACAGGAATAGATAAAGGGAAAGTAAATAATGATGAAAAGAAAAGGGACTTGAGGAGAGGCACAACTTCAGTGTAGCATGAAATTGAAACATGGCAAAGGGATAATATGAAATTCTGAAAAGGCAAATGACAAAAGTGTAAACCCCCCTCAAAATGGTTAAAAAAAACAAGGCAAAGATGAAAAGATTTCAGGTGGTTCTCAAGAATTAACAATGCATCCTTATCACCTGAAACACAAATGAGAACAAATGATTGAACGCCACAAAGAAATGAATAATGAAAAGCTTCAGGAAGATTATTTTTTTAAAGCTGAATAAGGTGAGATAAACATCTCACTCAAATACCAAAAAAGAAACAAATGGAAACAAATGCTTGCTTTAATGGCAGGGCAAAGAGCAATGGAGAAATTGCAGAAATGCTTTTGAAGAGATAAAAGCCCACCAGAACACTGAAAAGAACGAGGGGGAAAAAGCTGAGGGAAGGAATTGCTGAGGGCACCTTTCTCAATTATTTATCCCCTTTCTGAAATAAGTTGTTACAACATGCTGGCTCAAAGAATCCAACTAAATTGGAAACAGCATAAAACATGATTTAAATGCTTAAGGATTTTTTTAAAATATGAGAAATAAACAAATGCAGAGAACTTGATGTTCTGAGTCTACATATCTGTGTAATTTAGACACCTACATTCTATATTTAGGTATGAGTGTTCTAAAATTTTACATTTAGGGATTGCTGGATTGTTGTTAAATATCACAATCAGAGAAAAGTAAAACCAACAAGTGACTGGCGGAACGGCCGCTTCTAGCACACAATGTATATCAAAAATTAAAATAAAAAGAATTGTTCGAATTCCTTGGCAAGGAGCACTGCCATCTGCTTCACATGCCCTACCCCACCCTTGAATACATGCCTGGCTTCAAATTCCTGTCCTGTTAGACTCTCAGTGCAAGCTGATAGAGAAAAAGAAAAATGAAGGAAAATGATATAAATGAAAATGAATACTATAAACACAAATTGGTAATCCCCAAAAATAAATATATCAAAGGGATAGTTTATTTGATGAACTATCCAAAAATATTAGTAAATAAAAAGGAGCAGGATCCTTCCCGAGTCACAACCACTGTGGGAAATACAGGAGTAGAGGGGAACGGCTAACCGTAACTTCCAACATCTAAATTTTCACAATTCAAGGCAGGATCCTTTTAGCCATAATTTAGAACTTACCGAAATGAGTTTGAAAGTTAACATTTTAAAGTCCTGGAAAACAATCATTAGAAACTACCTAAGGTGGCTGGCGCTGTGGCTCACTTGGCTAATCCTCCACCTGCGGCACTGGCACCCTGGGTTCTAGTCCTGGTTGCTCCTCTTCCAGTCCATCTCTCTGCTGTGGCCCAGGTCCTTGGGCCCCTGCACTCGCATGGGAGACCAGGAGGAAGCAACCAGCTTCTGGGTTCGGATCAGCCATTAGGAGAGTGAACCAACAGAAGGAAGACCTTTCTCTCTGTTTCTCTCTCTCTCTTTCACTGTCTATAACTCTCTCTGCCTCTCTCTCTCTCACTGTCTAACTCTGCCTGGCAAAAACAAAACAAAAACAAAAACCTACTTAAGGTAAGTTCACACAGTCAGAAGGAAAAGAAATGCAGAAGACTGTAAGAAACACCATCAAGCTTCCAAATGTCGCTCCCCCTCTTCGTGGAGGAACGACACAGGACCCTGCGCTGTTCTTTCGTCTGCTCGGCCCTCCCCGGGTTTGCTGCTGGTTCTTCCCGGGTTGGCTACTGTCCCTTCCACCTCCGTGGAAGGGCGGTTCCCCCTGGCCGCATTCCCCACTTCCGCAGGGGAGCGGCACACCGCCGGCCGGCTCTCTCGGGGGCTGCACGGGTTCCCTTAGATGTTCCCCATAGATGTTCCCGGTGCATGCCGTCTCTCTCCTCCTTTATAGTCCTCCTCCGCCAATCCCAACTCGGCTGAGTACGCTGCTCTCCAATCAGGAGCAAGTCCTACAGTTAATTGGTTGAACTGGAGGCAGCTGTGCGGAAGCTGTTTACTTCTCTCCCAGCGCCATATTGTGGGAGAGCAGATGCATAGAATAAGTCCTAATTCGAGCAACTTAGTCTAGTCCGGATTGCTCCCCACAGATCCCCCTTTCTTTTTATTTTTTGGCGTTGATACGCGCCTGTCTTCGGTGTCCCGCAGCACACACTCTGCTGTACTTGCTAGAGTTGCCACAGGCTCTTACAAGTCCTATCAATCAGGAAAACCGAATCCGGGTCCTCTCTTCGCCATTGTGAGGAGGTTTTTAGGCGCTGATGCGTGCCTGTGTTCGGTGCCCTGCAGCGCATGCTCTGCTCTGCTAGAACTGCCTGCAGGTGTTTACAAAACCTATCAGGCAAACCGAATCCAAGCCTTCTCATTGCCGTATTGTGGGGGAGACTTATTAGTGTTGGTTCGTGCCTATCTTCGGTGACCTGCAGCTCATACTCTGGTCGAGCTTTGCTGGCGCTTACCGCCTTAATTCAGGCAGACCGAATCCAAGCTTAATATTGTTGCATTGTGGGGAAGCTTTACTGATGTTAATTCGTGCCTGTCTTCGGTGACCTGCGGCTAGCCACCCAGGTACTCATCGCCTCACTAATCGGGCAGACCGAATCCAAGCCTTCTAATTGGCATGTTGAGGGGAGGCCTCATTTTTCTCTATTTCTCTATCTCCGGGCATTTCTATTTCTCCCATTTTACTTCTGTCTGCCAACATTCCTATTTCTCTTTTACTTCTAAACTTCTGTTTCTCTTATCCCCGCAGCTTTCCGGCACCTCGCCCCACCGGCGGGTTCCCGGCTCTGCGCCGCTTCAGCCCGCGCGCCTCTCTCATCTGCGCAGCTTCCCGGCTTTGCGCGGCTCGGCTTTGCGCGCTCCGCGGTCTCCACGCTTAACCCTTTCGCGTCTGAACCACGGCCTACGCCAGCGTTCCCTATCTATTCACGCCCCGTGCTCTCTCTGCACGCGGCGGCTTCCGCGAGTAACACAGCGTAGCTTGCGTCTCCGCCACTAGGATTCAATCTAAGTTCCCCGGGCTAGCCTGGCGAATTCAACCCAGCGTACGTCTCCGCCCCACGATTTGGCTTCCCGTCCTTTGCTCCCCGGGCTAATCAGACGGATCCCAATCTGGCTTACGTCTCAGCTTCTGGTTTCAACTTTTCGCCCCCTATTCCCGGGCTAACTTGAGAACCCCAAAGTGGCTTTCGTTTCCGCCTCGGCCTGCCCCCCGCGGCTTCAATTTCCCTAACATTTTTCTCTACCCGGTATGTTTCCCCAAGCTTTCTTCCAACAATACTCCTCCCTCATTTCTCCTGGCCTCTCCCCACAGTCTGCATCCGAGTCTGTTTGTTCTAGCTTTCACTTTCGCTTTCGACCTTAGAGATTTCTCCCAGCTTCCCCCCGTAGTCCGAATCCGAGTCTATGCCTAGGCTTTCAATAGCTTCTTCCGGCTCCTTTTTCGTCCGGCTTTTCCCTAGGCTGTTTGCTAGTCTCTCTCTCCGGTAATTTCCCAGTTCTTCCCGTTTCTTCCCTCCTAAGTTTCCTATCCGAACTAGGTTTCCTATCCGAGTCACGGCACCATTATGTCGCTCCCCCTCTTCGTGGAGGAACGACACAGGACCCTGCGCTGTTCTTTCGTCTGCTCGGCCCTCCCCGGGTTTGCTGCTGGTTCTTCCCGGGTTGGCTACTGTCCCTTCCACCTCCGTGGAAGGGCGGTTCCCCCTGGCCGCATTCCCCACTTCCGCAGGGGAGCGGCACACCGCCGGCCGGCTCTCTCGGGGGCTGCACGGGTTCCCTTAGATGTTCCCCATAGATGTTCCCGGTGCATGCCGTCTCTCTCCTCCTTTATAGTCCTCCTCCGCCAATCCCAACTCGGCTGAGTACGCTGCTCTCCAATCAGGAGCAAGTCCTACAGTTAATTGGTTGAACTGGAGGCAGCTGTGCGGAAGCTGTTTACTTCTCTCCCAGCGCCATATTGTGGGAGAGCAGATGCATAGAATAAGTCCTAATTCGAGCAACTTAGTCTAGTCCGGATTGCTCCCCACACCAAAAGTTCACGGAAATATGTATTACAAAAACACTATGTTTGGATCTCAAACACGTTGGCCCCCAAATCAGCCTATCTTCCAACTGCATTTTTTGCAGCACCATTTAAAGACCCTAGTCCATTAGTTTGAGGATAAGAAAGACTGATAATGGAAAAGCAATGGTTTGAAAGCATGCTTGAGACCAGGCGGGACTCTGTCTCCAAACAGATAAGGACCACAATGAAGCATCTTCCAGGAGCTGAGGGGCTGTCCAGAGTTGGTCAATAGGATGGGAAGATCACTGGTAGCATGCACTTGGTAGCAACTGCTGAACATCGAATTTCATAAGTCTTGAACAATGCTTTACTGAGTGAACACAAGTGTCGCTTTCAAAGCTGCCTGAAGAGTTAGGTCAAACTTCATTTTCGTATCATTCAATCAGAGTTGTTTTCACTTTCTGCCAGCCCATTGGAGCACAATGAATGGAGCACAATGCCAGCACTAGAAGTTCAGGGACTTGGCTTTTGTTCTATGATTTGTTCTGCTTTAACACATATCTCACCAGGCAACAAGGGTAAAGACCTTCCCTTAAGCCTTAACTCCAGAATAATTAAAAGAATTCTAAGATGCATAACTCTAACAACTTATTTTTAAGGCATTCTCACATATATTTAATTTGATCCTCAGAGTCATTATCATCATATTTCTAAAAAGGTAATCGTTTCAGGAAGGTAAAAGCAACTAAATTAATAACATGTGTGACATTAAAGATTAAAACCTTATTTTTTTCTAGATCTTCCATATAAAATGTCTCCAAACAATGCACACTCCTAGTAACTACCATCTCTACCTCTGAAAGCAGCATGTTAGACCAATAAAGAAAACACTTAACAATTCAATTGGAAGAAACTATATTTGCAGTATTTTAAAAGAGAACTGCCTCAAGTTCTCTTAATTTAAATCTATGTAACTAAGAATTTCACTTATGTGTCTGAAATTCTACTATTTTTCTTTATGTTGGTCAAGAAGCTAAAATCGCAGAATGGAATAATTACTGAATGTCGGAGCTCCTAGTCTCTGAACTCAGCTGCAGGTCTTATCTCCCCACACTGCCATTTGAGTTCTCACTCACAAGCTTTCCATTTGGTATACATCACCATGCTCTCTAAGGCAATTTTCTTATAGCACAAAGGATTTCTTAAAATGTTACAGTATAATCTAACAACTTTACACACTGTTTAAGAAATAGAGAAAAGGGCAACTTGCTCTCATTTGCTTCTCAAATGCCAAACCCATATACAGTAATACAGTTTTATGAAGTGGGTTTTTTTTTCCTTGGCATTAGACATTACATTACTTTTCAGCGGCATAAATTGAAAACAAAATCACATTACCTGACAAATTTTCAGCAATTTGCCAATACTAAATGTTACTGAGTCCATTAGTACTTGTATATTGAGTTTGTTTTATATGAAGTGGGTTTTTTCCCCTCCCCTATGGCCATTGGTACAAAATACATGCAAAGGAAAAGAAAAAGAAAAACTAATTTAATAAGTTGGTACTGAATGTGACTTTCAGTGCAAGAAGAAAAGCTTTGCTCCACATTAGTGGTTTTGTAAAAATCTCATAGAAAAGGTCTGGGAAGTTTCCCAAAGTACCTCTTGGGACACTTGGAAGATTTCTAGTGAGCTCAACGAATGGAGAGGTTTTGCTTGAGACTTCTTGTGGATAAGAATCACATCTTACTATTTCTTCTTTATTTGAACACGGGCTTTATCTCCATATGCTGGGCTGTATTTGGGAACAAGCAAGGACAGTTCTAAGTCAGGAACATGTGTATACCAGCAGAAGCCTGGTGTCACTAATTAAAAGGTTAAGATACAGAAGGGTTGGCACTGAGTCAGGAAGGTGTTGTTTCAAGGGACTGAGAATGGCATTTGCAACCAGAATGTAGGGCAAATCTGACATGGGATTCCTGGATTTCCTTTGGATTTTTGAAAGGACTCAGCAAACACGCAATGATTGTAATATGAGTGGACAGACGAATAGGTGGACAAGTCGAGACATTCAAAATCATGAATTAATGGGGGCTTGAAGAAATGAATGAGTTTAGGAGAGGACATTAAGATGCCACATGGGATTCACATCAGAGTGCCTGGGAATGAGGACACCCTCAGCAGGCTGGGAGTCAGCAGGTGATGGGCCTTGGACTTGGATCCCTTTCATCTCTGTGGGAGACCCGGATGGAGTTGCTGACTCCTGTTTCAGCCTAGGCCCAACTCTAGCTGTGGGGAGCATCTGGGGAGTGAAACATGAGATAGAAAATCAGTCTCTCTCACTCCCCCCCCACCTTGCCTTCTGTCTCTCTGCCTTTCAAAAAATAAAAAAAAATAAAGGAAAAAATTAGATGTTTTTGTTTTTCTGTCTTGCTATAATCCTGGGCAAATTTTAGGCATGGCCCACCTCCAGTCTTATAGTAATCTTCAGTCCCCATCCTGAAAAGGTGGCAGAGAGATGAAATCATATTAAAAATGCAGAAAAGAGTTCAGGGACAATAATAAAGTACTTCAAAAAATGAAATTAGGGGGGTCCAGCACCGGCCAGCGGTGCCAGCATCCCACATGGGCGCCAGATTCTGTCTCAGTTGCTCCTCTTCCAGTCCAGCTCTCTGCTGTGGCCCGGGAGGGCAGTGGAGGATGGCCCAAGTGCTAGGGCCCTGCATCCGCATGGGAGACCAGGAACAGGCACCTGGCTCCTGGCTTCGGATCAGCACAGCACCGGCTGTGGCAGCCACTTGGGGAGTGAACCAATGGAAGGCAGACCTTTCTCTCTGTCTCTCTCTCTCACTGTCTGTAACTCTACCTGTCAAATAAATTTTTAAAAAAATGAACTTAGGCGCCAGTGCTGTGGCATAGTAGGCTAAGCCTCTGGCTGCAGTGCTGGCATCCCAGGTAGGTGCCAGTTCATGTCCTGGCATTCCTTTTCCAATCAAGTTCTCTGCTTATGAGTGGGGAAAGCAGTGGAAGCTGGCCCAAGTGCTTGGGCCTCTGCGATGGGAGACCCAGAATAAGCTCCCAGCTCTTGGCTTTGGATCCGCTCAGCTCCAGCTGTTGCAATCATTTGGGGAGTGAACCAGCAAATGGAAGGACTATCTGTCTTTCTCTTTCTACGTCTATAACTCTACCTCTCAAATAAATAAATATTTAAAACTAATGAAATTAAAGTATGAGTTTCTTTTGGTAAATTTTTTTCAAACTTATGCACAGTTTTTTCCATAATACACATTTTCCATGTATATGAAGAAAAAAGTTTGCACCAAGAAAACTCTTGTAGTTTATTTTATTTTATTTTTTATTTTTTTTAAAGATTTATTTTATTTATTTGAAAGGCAGAGTTACAGAGAAAGGTAGAGACAGAGAGAGAGGACTTCCATCTGCTGGTTCACTCCCCAGATGGCCACAACGGCTAGAGCTGTGCCGATCTAAAATCAGGAGCCAGGAGCTTCTTCCGGGTCTCCCACGTGGGTGCAGGGGCCCAAGGACTTGGGCCATCTTCTACTGCTTTCCCAGGCCATAGCAGAGAGCTGGATTGGAAGAGGAGCAGCTGGCACTAGAGCCAGCACCCATATGGGATGCCAGCGCTTCAGGCCAAAGTGTTAACCCACTGCGCCACAGTTTTTAATTCAACTTTTCTATGAAATTTCTGAAGTTTCCTCATATTTGTGTTAATGTGAGAGGTAAGCATCTTCCAAGAACATAATTTCTTTGAATTAGTAGGGGGCTTAATTTTCTTCCTCTTCTTTTTTTGAAAATTTCAGAGTAACTTCCTTAAATAAGATTGAGTTTATAAATGCAAACAAACAAGATAAAAACAAACAAACAACCCAGAATAAGAAATTTGAGGGCCAGGCTTTGAAAATAACTCAAGGGTTTGGCACTATTTGCAATGCCAGCATCCAACCTGGAGTGACAGTTGGAGTCCTGAAGGCACTGCTTATGATCTTGCTTCCTGCTAATATGCCTGGGAGGAGAGCAAGATGATGGCCCAAGTATCCACATGGGAGACCAGGGTGGAATTCTGTGCTCTTGGACTTGACTTGGCCCAACCTTGGCTGTGGTGGCTATTTGGGAAATGATCTAGTGGATGGAAGATCTAGCCCTCTCTATCTCTTCCCAACTCTCCGTCACTCTGTCTTTCAAGTACATAAATTAACTTTAAAAAGATATTTAGAAGAACAACTCACATCTTTACAGAATTCATCAGTAAGTGAGTAGAATAGATAACAACATGGATCCATCTAATGATTCAGAAATGAATACTAAGACACTGCACCATTTGAGTAATCTAATAGAATGCATGGCTTCTTATTACAACTGTATATTAGTAATAAAATCCACACAACAAATTAATCTGATCTATAAGCCAGTGACTTCAAAGATTTTTACCATGTAATTTTAAATACTGGTGTCTGGATGGTTTTCTTTCAAAAATTTTAAGTGATATAAACTAATTAGTTTTTTTTTCTTTTTTAATTCTTCCTCTTTGCACACAAGAAGTTGCTTCATTTCAGGGAAATAATTTTACGACTAAAAAAAAAAAAACTCCCACTCGCATATTCCAAACTGATTGATAAATTTTACAGGCAAAAATTAAAAAAAAAAATAAACAAAAACAAAACTCAACAAATCCCTAGAGAATTCTGACAGATGTGGCAAGTAGAGAAATCTGAATCCTGACTTGTATTTTGGGACACTGTTTATTTTACGAACAGGTTATCAGGGACATGACCAAGTACTTCAGGTTACAGGAGAAAAGCAGAGAAGTCACCTGGAGCCCTCCCTGCGATTGCTGGAAACTGCAGCAGGTCATGTGCATGCAGGCCAGCAAGGATACTGGGAGCTCACTGGGCAGGACATAAAAGGGCTGAAAGGGCTGAACACTTACTCTGAGCCAAGAGGGAGGGCAAGAAGCAGTGGGTGCTGCCTAAAGCCGGGCAGGTTGACCAGGAGGGCTCCTTGAGGAGGCTAGCAAAGTCTGGGGAAGAATGGCCCTGAGCAACAGGACCAGTGCCCACCAGGGAGATGCAAAGCCAAGAGAAACTTCACAAAGGACCTTTTCCTGTGCACTTCAATTTGCACAGTTACCCCAGTAAACCTTAGCTTTAGCTAAGATACAGGGTATATGAAGGGTCATTGCTAGGAATTAGACTTAACAGAGGCTCTTGCCACAATCTCTTGAGATCAAAAAAGAAATACAGGTTTTATTTTCCAAAGCCCCAGAAAGACCTCATGAAGAATCTGAACCAGGATTCTTGTAGTCTACTGGCAAAGCTACTCTATTTGGCTTATTAGCATTGTTTATTACCACAGTACTACTTTGAACATGGTCCGCAGATGGACTGCATCATCTGTAAAGCCTCAGGTTTAGCCAAACCCACTGGATTAGAATCTTGGTGGATGGTCATTGCTGTGGCACAGCTGGTTAAGCTGCTGCCTGTGATGCTGGCATCCTATGTGAGTACTAGCTCGGGTCCCACATGCTCCTATCCAGATCCCTGCTATAGCATCTAGGAGAGCAGCAGAGGATGGACCAAGTGCTTGGGTACCTGACACTCATGTAGTAGACCCTATTGGAGTTCCAGACTCCAGGCTGCAGCCTGGCCCAGCACATGCTGCTGAAGCCATTTTGGAGCGAACCACTGGATGAATGATCTTTCTCTTTCTGTAACTCTGCCTTTCAAATAAATATTAAAGAGAGAGAGAGAGAGAGAGAAAGAGAGAGAGAGAGAGAATGAATATCTCTGGGGAAACTCATGCTTAATAAGTTCCCTGGGCCATTCTTAAACACATTGAAGTATGTCTTAGAAGGCACAATATGGTGAATAAGAGCAAGTCTTCTGGGGTCGGCGCCGTGGCTCACTAGGCTAATCCTCCACCTGCTGCGCCGGCACTCCAGGTTCTAGTCCCGGCTGGGGCACTGGATTCTGTCTCGGCTGCTCCTCTTCCAGTCCAGCTCTCTGCTGTGGCCCGAGAGGGCAGTGGAGGATGGCCCAAGTGCTTGGGTCCCTGCACCCACATGGGAGACCAGGAGGAAGCACCTGGCTCCTGGCTTCGGGTCGGTGCAGCTCTGGCCATAGCAGCCATTTGGGGAGTGAACCAACGGAAGGAAGACCTTTCTCTCTGTCTCTCTTTCACTGTCTAACTCTGCCCGTCAAAAAAAAAAAAAAAAAAAAAAAAAAAAAACAAAACAAGACTTCTGAAGCTATAATGCCTATATTCAATCTGAAGTTCACTTCTTACCAATTGTGTGACTTTGGCCAAGTTACTTAATCTCTCTTTGCCTTGGTTTATGAATTTATTTTAAGAATTAAATGAGGGGAAGAGTTAGGGAGAAAAAAAAAAGCAAAGGAAACTCTACGCAAATTAGAGGGACACAGTGTACCTATGTGGAGGGCATGGATGCACATAACTCAGGACTCCAGCAGCTGAGAGACTCTGCCCCAGTTTTGGAGAGTGAGGGGAGACCAGACTGCAGCAGCCCAAGCCCCTGGCGAAAAAGCCGCAGGAAGAGCCTGGAGAGAATCCATGGGGGACAATGTACTTGCCAAACTAGAGGAGAAAAAAAGGGGGGACATATTTCTCTCCCCCTGATTACTCTGCAATGGCATCTTATTACAAGCTGCTACAGAGCAGGTGCCATTTTGGACATACGTGACAGCTGCTCCAGCCTGTGTCTGCGCCCAGCAACCAGTCAAGCAGAGACTCCTGAATGTGGTGGGGAGCACTGACAGGGGGCTGGGTGCCAGCACTGTGAAAACACTGAGGTGCATAGGAGGACTCAGGGTGTGGCTGGGACTTTGGGCAGTCACTGTGGGAGGCTCCAAGCGCTCAGGGCTCCCTGGTTAACTGGCAAGGGACACTGCTGGGGAATCTGAACTTACACTGAAGACTGCACAGATCCTTTGTGTGGTCCTTGTGGCAGAGTGGAAGAATAAAATACCCGATGGGGCTAGTGCCCAGGCACTGGTCTCCTTTAGAAGAGAAGAGCTCAGCTGAGTCTACCGCAGCAGACAAGAACAAACCTTCCCTCTGATTAAAAAGAGAGAGAGAGAGATTTACCATGCC